>NC_141146.1:155675233-155864394 GCF_053477565.2 Lygodium microphyllum | reverse complement strand
GTTTGGTTGATACCTTTACATTTTAGGTTTTAGTGCACTTTAGTTTAGTTAGTCTTCACATGGTTAGGTAGTTAATTGCACGCACGGTTGGGATACTCCTTCAGTGCTAGGAGCTCATTACAACAAAGTATGACTAGATGGCCAATTTTCAAAGGAGTTTCTCTCCTTATTGATCTAACATATTAATGGGTTAGTGGTTAGTGGTTGAGTTCTATGAAATTTTGATGATTGTTGCAATTTGCGAATCACTACGTGATTATCTTCGCAATTATCTTGGAGTTGCAATATCCATGTACATAACAGGTTGTTTCATATCTAATTTATCTCTTTATATTCTTTTGAAATAAGGGAAAGCTAAAAAAAAAAAACTTGATTGAAATCATTTAGAGTTTTCCAAACCTAAATACCTACAAAAGAAACACAAACCTCAATTTTCTAAAACACATATATACCGAAAGCTATATAACCAATTCAGTCTATATAAGAGTTCACCCACGTGGGATGGGGCTTTAGCACCAGGGAGTGATTGAAGGGGGGGTGATGTGTGTTTGTGACAATGAATTTCATTGCATGGAAGTCTGATTGGGAATCCAATAGAGTTTTTTCCTATCTTTTTGTTGCTTTTCTAGCGATATGTGGGGGTAGCTGAATAACAAGGTTCTCTCCACGAAATTTTGACTAGGAGTAGTGTGACGAGAGATGGTGAGCTAATGAGTATCTTTGCTTATCATTTGCCTAGCCAGAGTGACTAGTATTATGTGCTAGATTAGATTCCTTGAGTGAAGTTGTTGAGCTGAAACGTTTGACCGTTCAATTAAGTAATGCATTCGTAGCCTTCTAGTTGATCCTTAAAAAAAAACCACTTAAATTCCAATCCAAATAATAAAGGTTTGGAAGAGTCTATATATTCATTCTTCAGAAGGCAAGAAAAGAATGGAAAGAAAAGAAACGAAAAAAAGAGAAAAAAAATGGCCTGAAAAACTACAGGGTTAAAGGAGGAAAAAAAGCCAACAGAAGATAAACATCGCCTCTAAGGTCCTCATAGGTTGTAGGGATTTCCTTGACGGGTGCTCTACGTCCGATGCCTTGCATCTCTTTGGGGCGAGACCTTTTGGGAAGAAGGAGAATCAATGTATATACTCTTTTGGCATTGAAAGAAAGCCACTACCATTTAAAAAACAAATAAACCAAAACTTTGGATAGTTGGAAGTTAGGGACCATTGACTGGTTGTTCTAGTAGAACATGGAGGGTTAGCAACTAAACCATAGGAGTCCTATTTTGTGTCATAATGTTAGCTTGCTTTGTTTGGGTTCTTTGTTAGGCATGGACCTTATCCGTGAGGCTATTATGTAGATGCGGTCGAGATTTCATCTTTGGAGGACGTGTCTCTGTAGTCCGACAAGTGGAAAATCCTAGTTTGCATGAACATGCTCAACTATGAGGCATCAAACTGAACATCGGGCCTCGTGTACATAAATAGATTAAGCATCCAACACCCTGCCAATATAAAGTAATGCTGAAGGATCCGCTACCATAATTAGAAGTGAGTTTGAAACTAGGCTCCAAGGGAGTAGACACGGGATTGCAACCCTCAAAATGATAGGACTAAAGAAGTTGTCTAATATGCTTGGATTGTGTCATGATAATTCCCCTAAATGTTGGTAAATTGGATACCCAAGTAGTAATAGAGTAGACCAAGAGCTATCGTGGCAAAGCTCTACTATAAATCAGCCTTGAATGCTGCAATTTGACCACCATTGGCCCTAGTGAATAGCATGTCATCAACATAAAGTATAAGAATAATAAAATTAGATCCCGAATTTCGAATGCAAAGAGTAGACTCCCTAGGGCTATTCTAGAAGCCAAGACACAATAGATGAGAATATTTTCAGGCATACCAAGCCCATTGAGCTCAATTTAAACCATACAAAGCCTTCTTGAGAGAACAAACTTTGTGCTCGAAGTCTTTAATCTCAAATCATGGAGGCTTTGAAACATATATCTCTCTAGTGAGATACTCATGGAGAAATGTTGTCTTGATGTCCAAATGATGTACTTTCCAATCGAAGTGGACAACAAGGGCAATAATACTCTTGATGGTAGGAGCAAAGATCTCCTCAAAGCCAATTCCTTGCTACTAGGCATAGCCCTTAGCAACTAGGTGGGCTTTATACCTATGAATAAAACCATTTGACTTTCTTTTAATTTTATAAACCCATTTGGTACATGTTGCGCACTTTGGAGGTCAAGTCACATAGCTCCCAAGTATCATTCTAATGGATGGTATCAATTTCTATGTTCATGGCTTTCACCGAATGATTATTTCAAAAAGCATTGTTATAGCATAAGGGTTCTTTGTTGTATGTTGTAGCCACGAATACACATGTAAGAAGATTACCTTGTTTTGGGCAAGCGTGTGTGGAAGAGGGTGCTCGTTGCCCTGAAGACTGTTGAGAATCCAAGGGGAAACTCTTTTAGGATGTTGAATTTCATTCCTAGTGTGTTCCAAATGATCATCAATAGCAGGCTGCTCATGGGACAAGGTATCAAGCTGTAATGATGTAAATAAGGCCAATAACAGGCTAAAAGCCTTTGTAATAAGATTAGAGGTCTAGGGCTTAGGGTTTGCTATAAATAGGCAGCCCTAGCCAAAGTTAGGGGCCTTTTGTCATTATGAACTTGGAAGTCATGTTAGTTTTCTTCGTAGTCACATTAGTTCATGTCTTTCACTTACATGGAGGTGAGTTTCCATGGCACTAACTTGTTTCAAGCATTTCTTTCATGTTTCCTTAGGTTAATACATTTCAGCTTCTTTTCCATGTCAATTCCTTGTTGATTCCATTAGATTAGGCAAGTTTGATTCAGTTAGAAGATCCCTTCATTTCACAAGCTACTGTTATGGCTATAAATCAGGTTGATTCAGCTGCCATAATGCACTTGGAGATGGTGAAAATGAAGGGTGAATAGAAGAATCAACCATGGAACCATTATGGAAGAATGACAATAAGCTGTCAAAGACGTTTGAAGCATCAATAATAGGCTATTCTTGAAAGTCTAGTGAAGAATGAGAAGCATTTTCTGCAAACATAACAGTTAGGCTGACAATAACCTTGCCTATAGAAGGTTGATAAATCAGGCACCCTTTGCTTTCATTACCACACCCAATACATATACAAAAAATAGCTTTGTTAACCTCAAGTCGAGATGGTGAAAAATGGCAAAAAATGAAGGAAAAAGCGGAAAAAGCATGGAAGAAGAGCAAAGACACGCAGGCGACCTCTAGGAGCTAAGCCGAGACCAAATGCACAATTTTAAATGAAAGGCGCCTCAAAAAACTTGGAAAACTCCTGTAAAAGAGCGCCAGGCTCCCTCCTGTGCCAATTGTAAAATATTAGACGGGCATAGGCTAGAGGCATAAGGATAGAAGAGGGAAATGGAAAAAGGACCTTGCCACAATGGCCGGTCATGTGAAAAAGGGGATGGGTGCCCATGGGATTTTAGGGTTTGTATATAAAGTTCAAAAAGTGAATGGAAACTCATTCTTTTGGTGTGTGGCAAAAGGAGTCTTCATCTTCTTCTCTTCTTCTCTCCTTCTTGCTTGTGTGTGCTCTTGAGAGAGGGAGTGTGAGAGTGTGAGGGAGTCAGTGTGTGGGAGTGAGGGATCAAGAGGGTGAAGCTCTTCACCATCTCCTCTTCTCTTTTTCTCTTCTCTTCTCTTCTCTTCTCTTCCCTTCTCTCGCACGCACGGCTATGGAGGATGGAGCTTGGAGATGAAGGAGGCTTGAGGATGCTTGAGCTAGCATCAAGAATCGTGGAGCTATTGAGGTGTGCGAGGGAGGAGGCTACTTGCATCAGCATCAAGGTAAGCTCACTACACTCGTAGGATTGACAGCGCGTCAGCTAGGTGAGAGATAGCCATTAGAGCTCCCTTGAAATGCTTGAAGCAATAAGCAGTCCGTGGGTCTTGGCGGTTGAGCGAAAGCTCCCACATTTTGGTTCCATTGCCAGGACCAACGGATTCAAGCTTAAGCACTTGCGTGCCTCATATTGAGCATCGAAGTAGGGGATTCATCCCCAAAGCGGAGCTTGAGATAGGTAGGAAGTTTGGGTGTTTTTGATCTTCAAAACAAGAAAGTATTTTGGGATATTTTGGTTGTTTGATGATTGGAAAGCATGGAGAATCTATTTCAGTTTTTTGCCTTTGATTTTTGTTGCATTTAGTGTAGGTTAGAATTAGGAAATCGAACCGGAAAAGGGTAGGGTTTATTGTTTCAAAACAGGGCAAAACAGGGCAAAAATCGTGCAAAAATGGGTAAAACGCTCGCTAGTGATGCCTAAGATTGGCAAGTGAGTGATTGGGGACATCAACACCACACTTGGGAAGGGATATAAGAGCCTGGAGGCCAAGAGAGAGCTCATTTGTGCCATTTCACAGAGAGAGAGAGAGAGAGAGAGAGAGAGAGAGAGAGAGAGAGAGAGAGAGAGAGAGAGAGAGAGAGAGAGCTCCAGTCCGCATCGATTCGATTGCATCACCGACAAACTTACCGGTCCATTCAGGTATATGAATCTCTCCCTCTACTCCCCTAGATAGGATCTGGAAGTGCATGGCCATGGTGCTTGCCTACATCTAGTGAATCGATCAAAATCGTGTTCGCACGAGTTACGCGCACTGCATTCGGCCAGTCCGAGTGGCCTTTTCTAGAACCAGTCCCAGAATCGGCCCTCAACCTATCACTCGGCCGCCTCGGCCAAACCCTAGTCGGCTCTCGGACCGTTGAGGCAAACCATCCGAGTCAACCCATTCGGCCCGTCCAAGTCACAACTTTTTGCCACGTGGCACATTCGACCTCGGCCCGTTCGAACAACCCGTCCGAGTCTCAAATTCGGCCCTCGACCACTTTCCACATTCGGCCCTTGGCCCAAGTGCCATTCGGCCCGTTCGAATCACCTTGTTCAAATTTTCCATTTGGCCATCCGAATCAAAACCGTCCGAGTCAAACCCTGAAATTCGGCCCTCGGCCCATCCGAGTGACCTACTCAGACCCTGCAATTCAGACCAGTTGGTCCGAGTGTAACTTTTTATCAAAATTTTCAGAAATTTGACATGACCCGACAAATACACAGCAGCACAAACTATCGAAACCCTTCGGTGCTCAGAACTTGATTCTGGCACACGTAATAGGAGAAATCGTAGTGCGCAGCCGCTTGGCAGCTAGAAGTGGGCAGTTGCGAGACCCAAGGACTTAGACGCGAACCGCTGAGCTGTAAAACCTGATGACCGAAAACGAACAAGGCGACATACGAGAAAACCCTAAACCCTGACAAAACGGCCAGAAAATTAATCTACAAGCCCATCAGGCCCGAAACAAGCAAGAGTGCGTAAGACGCTGAGGAATTGCTTGCTGCACTCACATTGAATTTCCTCACTTGAAGTACACTTAAGAAAGCTGAAAGCCCGATTGAGCATGAGTGCTCGACAAACGACACATGCACTGAGTGATCATAAATTGAGGTTTGTATTCAATAACTAAAGGAGCTCACTCAGATAAACCACTCAAGGAATCCACCAATAGGAGAGGACCCAAGACATAGACAAACCATCAAAGTGCAGATTAGGACCAAGCAAGGGGCACCAACAATGTGGATTTAACAAATCTAATGAACCTGATCGACAGCTTGGTGGAGCAAGACAACTGGACAATGGCAGAGGAGAGCTCAGACCGCTGGTCTAATGAGGAACTCGATTTGAACGTCTTCCTAGATGCTATTCAGTAGTTGGTAAGAAGTTATGATGCATAGGCCCGGTATGAGCACCACGGTAGGACTGCAGACGCTATCATCGCAGATCTAGAAGAGGAAAGAAAGCTAGCCCGCAAAGCATTGCAAAGCATGGCCGAGTACAATAGGGATCAACAGGCTAGAAGCCAAAGGCAAAGTACGGAGTTGCGCAAGGTGCAACGAGTGTTAAACTTAGCAGGTAGGAACCGAACAGATCACGAGAGAGCCTTAGAGGGGGACTTGACGTTGAGTGAGCTTCTCATGAAGCGACTGCTAGATAACACGGCTGCAGAACAAAGTACCGCAGCACTAGCGACTTCGCTGCTCGTGGGACTAGGGGCTAACCAAGGCTCAAAGGGCCAGTCCAAAATATCGATCGTTGCCAAGCAACTCAACAAGTATCAACCCCATGACGACCCATACAGCTTTGTTGAGCAGTTTGAGCAAGTCTACGAAGCCAACGGCCTCAACGACCTAACTCAACGCTCGCAAGCGTTCGGGCTTTGCCTAGGCGGCAAGGGTAGAACGTGGTATACGAGCCTAGATGCTGTAGAGCGAGCCAACTTCAATGGCCTCAAGGATCTCTTCATCAAGAGATTCGCCGAGCCCGAATACTCCGATAACCTACTAGTACGCTTAATGAATGTCAAGCAAAAAGAGAAGGAGGACATCCGTGACTATGTAACCCATGTGAGGAGTCTCTTCAAGAGAATCCCTCTCGGCGAGCGACTGACTGAAAGACAAGTTTCGACTGTATTCATTAGCGAAATTCGAGACGAGGATTTATATAAGGCTTTGGCAGGCAATTCAAGCTTGCAGTGGGACGCGGTAGCTAGAGTGTTTGAGGAAGCCATCAGAGTCGATGATCAACTGAAAGAGTGGAGCTCCAGGAGCTCGAGTGTAGAGGAGACCCACTCGAGGGGTTCAGAGAGAGCATCAGCCTCTTGTGAGCGATCAATCCCATTATCCCAAGATAAGGGAAAGGCCACCGAGACAGACCAAAGCTTGGCTGATGTCAAGATGGAATTAGCCAAGTTGCAAGACATGTTGAGACGACCAACGCGCCCGCACGTCCAATGCGTGTACTGTGGCGGAAACCACTTACCGACCGAGTGTCAAGACCCTAGGTCAAGACCTTGTGCTAACTGTGGTAGGTTTGGCCATGACGTCGCACAATACAAATTACCAAGAAGACTTCTGTACTCGCAACCCTACGGCCAACCTTGCCTAGCGAACAGGCCGCAACCATTCCTTGGAAGGGGAGCACCATTGGCCCTTCTCGCGCCTAACAATATGAAGCCAGTTGTTCCTAGGATGCAAATAAATCCTACGGACATCCCTAGACCGCCTGGTCCTTACGTGACCCATCCACGGAGCGATGCTCCAGTCCACTACGTGGAAGAGCCAAGCGAGGAAGAAACCTATATATACCCTTACGTCTCGAATGAGGATGAGGGCAACGCTATCCTCATGGACTATCGACCTGTACCGGTGATGGTGTTAGGAAGAGGACGAGGTAGAGGCGTAGGAGGGCAGACGTAGGATCCAGTCACTTGTTGGACTTGTGGTCACCCCGGTCATGTCTCATCACGCTGCCCTGAAAGAGAGCAGCAAAACAGAGACAAGGCTGACCAAAGGTGCGCAAAGTGTGGAATCACCTAACTCTTCGTAGATTGCCCAAAGCGAAAGCCATCTTCTAGCTCAACCAACATACCATCTGTCCCATTGGGGCTGTTTGGTGTCGAAAACCTTGATGGGGCGGCCACACCTGTCCCATTGCGGGTCATGATCCGAGACCAAATGAAGCAGGTTGGCATCTCTTTGCTAGGACCTAGCAACCTTGACGCAGCCTCGATAGGGAAGAAAAGCCGCAGGCGGAAGAAGAAGAGATCGGAAGCTAAAATCGCACTAAAAACCGAGAGTGCTACGACTCTGCCTACTGGAAAGAAGGTTTCAGACGCAGAGGCAAAGGCAGAGGCAGAGACTTCAGCCCCTAAGACGGCCGAAAAGGAAAGCGCTAAGGTAGGGGAATACTCGCATCCGAAGCGACAGTTAGAGGCCATAGAAAAGGTGAAGGAATGGGTGAAGGAGGCTCAAGAGCATCTCAAGGACACTGAGCCCATCATAGAGGATAAGATCAATGATCTCTCTAGCGTAAGCACTCCAATATCAGTGCCTCAACCTAAGTCGGCAGAAGCAACTGTGCCACAAGCAGTGCCGCTAAGACCAAGCCTTGATGCTACACAGCTGTAGATTAGTCGTGGCCATTGGCCAGGACAATCTAGGTTAGGGGAAAGACGAGTATCCAACGATCTCCTGACCACGCTAGTGACTACCCTTATAACACTTAGCCTGGGAGATCTGCTTAGTCAGCATCCTACCCTATGGCAAGATCTTAAGCAGTGGGTCGAAGGGTCACAATAGTAGGTCATGGCAGACCCTCAAGTTCATGACGTAGAAACGCAAATACCGAGTTTTGATGCTGCACTCTGTGCCTAATTCCTTGCACGTCAATGCCTTCTGGGAAGGTTCTGAGATGCACGCAATCTTACCAGTCCTAGCCCTAGGCGACACAACAAGAAAGGGAATCATAGACACGGGAGCTGGGGTTAGTGTGCTTAGCCATGCAGTGCTTCAGACTTGGGAAAACCCGCCGGTCAAAACTGCTAGGTTTAATGTCACACTAGCAAACGGTATGAGAGTAAAGCCATTCGGGGTACTTAAGAATTGACCAGTAAAGATTGCAGGCATCCAGTTCTCTGTTGACTTTATAGTCATGAAGGGAGTGGACTACGATATCCTATTAGGCTGACCCTGGATGCGCAACGCTAGAGTTATCGAAGATTGGGGTAACGGCTTGATCTTCCTTGGCAACAGAACGGATGTCGTAAGGATAGAGATGGATACTTGGAAGACCTCACCAGTCGACCTAGACGTCATCTTTGCTATGCTCAAGGGTAACACTTGGGTCAAGGAGTCCTATGGGCCCTTGACCAAGTATATCCCATGCCCAGAGGATGAGCGGGATTGGATGCACGTTCTTACTACGATCGACTTGCCATTCTCAGACCATGAGGTGTATGAGCAAACCATGAAAACGATCGACAGGCCTAGCAACGCACTCTCCGTGCCAGTCTGCATGATGGCATGAACCCTTCGGGGAAAGCCTAAGCCTATCAACTTCCAAGTCCCAACTAACAAAAGGGAACTCCAGGAGATGCTGGAATACTTGACAGACAAGCTAGCTGGCAATGCAGCTGCAAACTTCAAACCACTCCAGGATCTCCTAGGTGAATCCAAGTGGCAATGGACCAGAGTGCATGACTTAAACCTCATGTATAACTGGGCCCTACTCCTGGACCAACGGCAAGAAGTGTACCAAGCCCTAGGAGATAACGAGCAGTCTGATGAAGGGGATTCTAACAACGAATATGAAGACTGCCAATCCTTTAGTGATGGAACTGAGGTTGAAGTAGATACCATAGAATACGACACTGAAGGACAAGAAATAGAGCAAATACGAGTAGACTCCAAGCCGCAGAAAAGAAATATCTTTAGGATAGAGTGAGGGGTCATGCCATTGGAATGTGACTGTGCCTGGTTGGAACACGTAGAAGCCATAGACCTTGAACAAGCAAGCTTAGCCTAGCCAGGGACGACACCAGTCCTTAGGACAAAATCACCATTTGAACTACGTCCACCAGGGGAGACTACCTCTTCTAGCGAAGACAGGGAGTTCGACTCTGAGTCAGAGGTTAGTTCGGATAGTGATCCAGAAATCCCTAGGCCGCCCACGACTAGACGCACGAAGGGGAACCTACCCGTCCACCTCAGACGCAGACGGTTAAGGCAGAAAAATGTAAAACAACCCGGGGATATGCGAACGGAAGAACAGCAGAAACCGTAGGATCTTCCTAAGCGCTTCACAAAATTCAAAAAAGGGGATAGGGTAGTAGTTCTGTTAGGTGCCAAACATCAAGGACAAACCAACGAACCAATTGAGGGACCATCCAAGGTCAAGGAGGTGAATTTGGCCCAATAAGGGGAAACGCCCCGACCAGTCTTCATTGTCGACGACTTGACCGGGGAAGAAGAAACTAGTATTGTCGCTCTCTTGCGGGAGACATAGACGTATTTTCCTGGTCCTTGGAAGAGCTTAAGGGGGTAGATCCGAGTGTTGTGACTCACAACATACCCATGATGCCAGACGCGACGCCGGTCAAGCAGCGACCGTACCCTATGAATCCAAAACACGCTCATGCTGTCAATGAAGAAATTGACAAGCTGATGAGAGCGGGGTTCATTTACGAAATTGAGCACACAGACTGGGTATCACCCATAGTCATCGTGATGAAAAAGAATGAAAAAATCTGAGTGTGTGTCAATTACAAGAAGGTGAACGCTGCTACGAAGAGGGACAACTATCCATTGCCATACACCGAGCACATGCTTGAGAGAGTGGCAGGCAAGAAAGCCTACAGTTTTCTGGATGGCTTCTCAGGGTACAACAAGGTGCAAGTGCATCCTGCGGACAGGCACAAGACCACCTTCGCCACTGAGTGGGGTGTCTTTGCTTACATAGTCATGCCCTTCGGGTTGACTAACGCCCCTGTCGCTTTCCAACACCTCATGTGCACCATCTTTAAAGACATGCTTCATAAGGAGTTAGAAGTCTTTGTCAAAGACACATGTATCCGTTCGACCTGGATCGAACACTCAGACAAACTCCACGCAGTATTTGAACGGTGTCGCTTATATCGTCTCTCCTTGAACCCCTTAAAGTGCCAGTTTTGGGTAAAGCATGGATGCATCTTAGGGCACGTGGTGTCAAGAACGGCATTGCCACTAACTTCTCGAAAGTTAGAGTTATTGTTGACCTTCCACCCCCAATTAATTACAAGGGAGTTCAATGCTTCTTAGGCCATATGGGGTACTATCAGTGGTTTGTACTGAACTATGCGTTGATTGCCAGACCATTGTACAAGCTGCTGATTGTCTTCGAGCGGACCGAGACATGCCAACGAGCGTATGAAGAGTTGAAAAAGGCTCTAACCACGGCACCAATTCTACGAGCCCCAGATTGGACCATTACCTTCCACGTGCACATCGATGCTTCTAAGTTTGCCGTGGGGGCAGTGTGTGCCAACCTGCACAACTTAGATTATCTAGTGAGATTTGCTAGCAGACAACTCAATGAGACGGAAATGAACTACTCGACAATAGAAAGAGAGGGATTAGCCATGGTGTTCGCTGTGAAGAAATTTCGGCATTATCTATTGGCCACACCCTTCATCTTTTTCGTGGACCATCAAGCCCTCTCTATTTAGTAAACAAACCTTGTGCAACAGGACGCATAGCTCGATGGCTCTTGCTCTTGGAATTCGATTTCTCCGTGGCTGTGCAGAAAGGAAAACAGCACTACATGGCTGACCATATGTCACGCATTCCCACGGGGGAAGCTGCTGGACAAGGTATCGTTGATGAATTACCCGACGCCCATCTATTCCACTTGTCCAGCGAAAGAGATTTATTTAAGGCTGATCTAACGCCATATTGGGTGGACGACATAGTCCAAGTGCTTGAGCACGGACTACCTGAGCGACCAATAGAAAAAGCCCGACTTAGGTGCTTAATTCTTAAGATCCAGCCCTATCAGCTAATTGCAGGCCAACTCTATAGGCTGGGGCCAGACGGATTGCTACATAGATGCGTATGTGAGCATGAGATGCACGATGTGCTCTCGGAGGTACACATCGGCATTGCGGGAGGACACTTTAGCGGAGACACGACAGCACGGAAGGTGCTGCAGTCTCAACTGTGGTGGCCCACACTTTTTCGCGATGCCACGCAATTCGTCAAGCATTGTGACGAGTGCCAGTGGACAAAAGTCCCGATTTGCAAGGATCAGATAGAGTTAACCCCAATTATTGCTTGACAACCCTTCAAAAAATGGGGAATCGACTTTATAGGACCCATCAGTCCTGTGGAGCAGTACTCACAAGCCAAGTACATCATTGTAGCCACGGATTACCTCAAAAAATGGGCAGAGGCAAGAGCCACATGTAAAAACAACGCTAGGATGACTGGCAAGCTCTTATGGGAGCAAGTGATCTCGCGATTCGGCTGCCCCATCGATCTAGTCAGTGACCAAGGCATGCACTTCATCAACGAAGTGATAGCGCATCTCCTGTCCACCTTTCTCATTATCCATCGCAAATGATCGCCATACTGCCCTTAGGTGAACGGTCAGGCAGAATCCACGAATAAGATTCTCGTCAATGTCCTGACCAAAGTGGTCTCAGCCTCATGTAGCGACTGGGACAACAAACTTATGGCGGCTTTGTGGGCTTACCATACAGATTATAAAACGGCTGTCGTTCAAACCCCGTTCAGGCTGACCTATGGAACAGAAGCAATCTTACCCTTAGAATTCTTTGTTCCTAGCCTGAGAATAGCCCTTCAAGAACGATGGGATGGGAAGGAGACACGGACACAATGCTTGGTCGAGCTCGAATGCCTATCAGAGACCCGTTTTCTAGCCACCCATGCACTTATATGTGAGAAGGCCCGTCGCAAGAGTTGGTTTGACAAGCATGTCAAGCAACGCGACTTTGAACAGGGCGACTTAGTGCTCCTCTACTCTATTAAGGGACATAAACACAAAATGAAATTTCGAGGCCTTGGACCCTTCAAAGTTCATGCGATTAGCCGCACAAGCAATGTTGAACTCGAAACCTTGGACGGTGAGGGGATAGGCTTCTTCAATGGCAGTCGTGTCAAGAAGTACTACCCGCCCACCCATCCTTTGCATGAGCCCCCGATGTTAGAACCGCCTGTCAAAGTACGAGTGGCCACAATCATGGAGATTGATGATGAGGATGAGGAAGCCGTAGAGCCCGCATACCTCCATATAACGGTCATTGCAAAACAAACCTGCGCTTTCAACGCTCTGATCGATGAGGGAGCAAAATTCAATGTCCTAACTCACAATCATTGGACCAAACTTGGCAGGCCACCACTTTAGCCCACGAATGCTAAATTAAGCCCATATGGGACCCATTCCTATGCACTCCTCGGCAAGTGCAAAGTAGCCGTTTCTATCGAGTCTGAGACTGTCGCAATGATTTTTTACGTGTTGCCAAATGCTAAAGACGCAGGCATGGAGTCGCTGCTAGGACGCACTTTCAAAAAGCAGACTCACTGCAATGTTGATTATGAGTCGCAGCGTATCCACCTCGCAATAGGCAACGTTCGCATTGTCATAGCTTTCAGCAAGGGCTGCGCGACTTCATCACCGTCCGCAAAGCCAACGATAGAATTCTCCATGACCAAATCTACGGATGGGGGTAGTGCGCGGCCACCACCTTCCAGAATTCAAGAATCACAGCCCACAGTAGCAAAACATCAGGCTCAACAACCTAGATTTCAATGGAAGCCCAAACAGCCGCAATTGTCGCCTAGGAGTCGACAGTCCTATCATCGTAGGACCAAAAACTCTAACCCTGGGAGGCCAAGACGCAGTAACAAAAAGCGCCGCATGATCAAGCAACAATGGGTCCCTAAAGCCCTCTTACGTACGCAAGGCTACTATGAGGGAAATACCTGGCTGTGGATCCCTAAGTCCCACGTGGCCAAAGGCACCATTCATACACTGCCCTCAAGCTTGATCAAACCACGTCCCATAAACCCTCAAAACCACAAGCCACAGTGCTCTCATGAACCACAATCATCCGCCTCATCCACGCCTAGGCCCACGAGAGTCCCACAAGCCTACCGGCCTGAACCGCAGGCCCCGTCACAAGAGTCATCACCCGTCGAAGTCAACCCGCCTCCCCAACTCCAACCTGAATGTAGCAGCCCGTCCATCGTGGCTGCTCCTAATCCACTTAACATCCTAGCGGCCCAACCACAAACTCCCGAACCCTCCCAACCGCCCAACTTCATTGTCAAAAGCTCTTGTTCCATCAAACCTCACCCACCTGTCGGCCTTACGCCCTCCTATGACGTGGTGGATTGTATTTGTTCATAGCCATGCCTTTCCCATAGCCATCGCCATAGCCATCGCCCATGCCTTTCCCATAGCCATCGCCATGTCTTTTCCTCCTACCTCTATTTTGGAGCTTGAATATACATGCCTAATTTGAAGTGATAGAGGAGAAGAATTCTCTGTTGCCTTCCAATCGCTCTACTTCGCTCCTGATTTCGTGGATAGATGATGGAGATATTTCACTACTCTCCTCCCCTCTCTTAGTCATCAACATAAAACCATGGAGGCTAAGCTCTTAAGCTTGAAATTAATCATGACTAAGTCTTAAAAGAGTTATAAGTGGCTATTCCCACGGTAACAATGCAATTGGTCAATGGATCTCTTGGGAGAGGAAAAATGATGAGCTTACCATTGGGAATGACTGGATAGACTCCCCTTGGGGCTGGAATGCAAAGGACACGGCTCCCAAAGATGCAATTACGATTCTCGTACTTTACGTAAGTGCCTTAACTCGTTTAACGGAAAAATGTAATTCTACGTAAATATTTCTTTGGTTTTGAATTTTTATAAAATGTCTTTGAACCTAGAATTCAACTCTGGATAGTTAGAATTTTGCAAAGGGTTAGAAGGTTTCCCAAGGGCAAGGCATATTTTGCACTTCAGTTTTGCAAAGGGTTCTTCTAATAGATCTAAGTCCAAGCGGTCATAACTTAGCGCGAGTGACATGAAAGTGTCATCTAATCTTTTAATACAATCCACCACGTCATCGCCATAGCCATCGCCATGTCTTTCCCATAGCCATCGCCATGTCTTTTCCTCCTACCTCTATTTTGGAGCTTGAATATACATGCCTAATTTGAAGTGATAGAGGAGAAGAATTCTATGTTGCCTTCCAATCGCTCTACTTCGCTCCTGATTTCGTGGATAGATGATGGAGATATTTCACTACTCTCCTCCCCTCTCTTAGTCATCAACATAAAACCATGGAGGCTAAGCTCTTAAGCTTGAAATTAATCATGACTAAGTCTTAAAAGAGTTACAAGTGGCTATTCCCACGGTAACAATGCAATTGGTCAATGGATCTCTTGGGAGAGGAAAAATGATGAGCTTACCATTGGGAATGATTGGATAGACTCCCCTTGGGGCTGGAATGCAAAGGACACGGCTCCCAAAGATACAATTATGATTCTCGTACTTTACGTAAGTGCCTTAACTCGTTTAACGGAAAAATGTAATTCTACGTAAATATTTCTTTGGTTTTGAATTTTTATAAAATGTCTTTGAACCTAAAATTCAACTCTGGATAGTTAGAATTTATGTAGGTTTGATTTTATATTTTAAAAATAAAAAGCAATTAAAAATACTTAAAAATGGCTTAAAAATAGTATAGATAAATTTTTATAAAATATTTGGTTAAATAATTATGAGATGTTATATTTTTTTAATGAATTATGTACTGCTAGAATCATTTAAAAAATTTCCAAAATTTTTGGAAGATTTTTACCATGTCTTTAAAATAAAAAATAGTTATTTTGGATGAACATTACAATATTTTTTAATAAAAATCATGTTTTTAATTCAACAAAAATTAGGATCTTCTATAGAAAACCTAAGAATATAGTTTTGGATGTTTTATGAAATGTTCTTGGGGTTAGAGAAAAATAAAATTTATTCGATGTTATTACTTTGAATATTATTAATATAAAATATGATGTATCTAACTTTATGCAAATTAAAAGTGTTGACGATGTATTAAGTTATATCAATATTGGACAATGGAAATTTTTTTAAAAGGAAATTAGAGTTTATGGGTTTGAGGAACGTTAGTTTATTTGATAATAAAACGAATTAGATAGAATTATTGGATTTATGCTCTGAAGTTAATTCCCGAAGTAAAAATCCTAGTTTTAGTATTTTAGTGTCCAGTATAGAGATACAGACGAAGTGCAAGATTAAAGAAACTTACTGAGTTTTTGATATTACATTAGTTGGACTACTACGAACGAGTGTCATAAATATTGAGGAAGGCTAAGATAAATAATAGAAATTAGTTATCAATATCACCTATTCAGTGTAACAACTCTAAGGAGTTGGCTTGACAACCTGGTTAAAAGTGGCTTGGTCTTTGGACGGTCAATTAGCAAGGTTTTCACTATGGTAACAGTGTGGACATCAAACTATTTCACAAGAAAAGTTTATGCCTATTATGTCTACACATGCTTCGAGTATGCTACGTGGTTACAGTGGTGCTTAACATTGATCCACATGTCAAAATGTGCTTATGACTTGCTTTGAGGTTTGTCTTTGAGCTACCTTTGATGTACTTGGGGTTTGGCCAGTTGCTTTGAGCTTGGCAGAGCTTGGTTCTTTGAGATAGTGGGACTCTCTTAATGTAAGTCAATGTCATGTATTGTATTTGATGTAGTTACTCCCGCTTGTAGGTAGATTTGATTCTGTATGCTTTAGACACTGATACTTATCTCTATCAGTAGTTTGTGAGTGATGTACACATGCATATTGGCTATGTATTGGGTTTTATTGCTCTTTGCTTAGTCAATTGTGCATTTGGTAGACTCTGAGATCTTCTACATGCATGATGTATATGCTTATGGGATGTATTATCACTGACATTTTGAGTTTGTGTCAGTTTTTTGTACTAGTGGTCTATGCCTCCTCACTCTGCTAGTTGCATTTTTATATCTCAGTTTTGCTACCCGGATATCACTAGCATTGGAAGTTTGTTATCTTGTCTATTTGCCCATAGTTGGATTGGCATACATTACTACATTTATTATAATAGTGCTATAATTACTGTTTTTAACATTAGTTTTGTAGAGTAGATAGTTTGTTTTGGCACTCTTTTGATTGCAGTTTTGTGGACAACTATACCCTCATTTGTTCCCACCCTTTTGCTCACCCTTTTGGATCAACTTTGGGGTTGTTTTGTCATAATCACAACAACCCATACTCTTGTCATTTAAAGTCCTCGGAGTCATTATGGCAAATATTTCTCATGCATCAACTGATAGTGCAATTTTCAACATTGAAAAGCTTGATGGCAGCAACTTATAATTTTAGAATATATAAATATGGAAAGTCTTGATGTAGAAGAAGCACGTTAAACCATTGAAGTTAGATAAAGCCAGAAGGTTGGAATGCAGACAATTGGAAAGAGCTTCATGAGCTCTCCAAGTCCACTATAATTTTGTTATTATCAAAGAAAGTGTATTTCAATGGCATGGACATTGAGGGTGGTGCTTATGTATTATGGAAAAAGATTTGTAATCTTTATGACAAGCAGAGTCTTACTTCTTAGTTTTATTGGTTGAAAAAGCTTGTTTACCTTTGCATGGAGGGTATGCCCATGTCTACTCATTTGAATGATTTACACTCTATTTTCAGCTATCTTGTTCAGAGGACATCAAGTTTGAGGATAATATAAAGTCTTTGTTCTTGCTTGTCACATTGCTTGAGTCATGGGATATTTTTCATACTACTATATGAGTGTTAATTCCCCTGAGGGTGGTTTTAAATGCTATGATGTAGAGAGTGCTATACTGACAAAAAGAAGTAAACAAAAATAATATTGATATAGCCCACTCTTCTCATGCATTGATTGTTAAAGGCAAAAATGGTAATAAAAACTATGGTAGAGACTCACTACCCAATAGGGAAAAATCTCAGCCTCCTGGAAAATCTTGTAATAAATCCTACGAACATGAGTCCTCTTTGACATGTCATTATTGTGGGTAGCAGGGTTATATTAGGCTGTAATGCTATAAAATGCATAATGACAAGTGCAATGAGAAAGGCAAGGCAAAAGTACAAGAAAATGTAAAGTCCATTGATATTGTATCCATGTCCAGTGTGAAGATAGATGAGATAAATGTATTTGAATACAGTTTTGATGACTACATTCTTGTAGCCTCATCTCTTGATGCCACTTAATTGCAATGTTGGCTTCTTGACTTAGGGGCTTCCTCTCATGTCACCTTGCATCGCCATTGGTTTCTTAAATACCATACTCTTATAGGTTTAGTTTAACTGGGAGATGACATTGTATTGGATGTTGTTAGTATAGGTGATGTTAGACTGTAGTTTGGTATCAGTGCTCCATTTGTACTTCATGATATATGTCATGTCTTGGCTTTGATTAAAAGCCTTATTTTAGCTAGACGGTTGGATGATGATATGTACCATGTATCCTTGGGTGATTCTTCATGGAAGATCATCAATGGACAATCTTCCTTTTGCTAGAGGTGTCAAGGTTGACAGCCTCTATCCTTTGCTTGTTTTTGGGCTTATTGACCATCTATTGGTTGAGATCAATCTTTCGCATGTATCTTTATGGTATTTTCACCTTAGGCATATGTCTTTTAAAGAAATGTAAGTATTGGCTTGTTTGCAATATCTCACACCTTTTTATTATTCTTATTTTGACTCATGTGATCATGGTCTTTATGGCAAGGAAACTCGTAATTCGCATAAGAAGTTTGGTTCTACGAGTGTGGGTAAGCCTTTGGCTTATATGTATTCAAATGTTTGTGGCCCCATGCTCTATCAATCTTTGGGTGGCGTGAATCATTTTGTTACATTTATAAATAAATTTTCTCATAAGATTTGTGCCTATCCCATTAAGCATATAGTGAATATTTTACCTAGTTTCAATGCTTTCTCGCCATGGTTGAGAACCAATTTGGGTATAGGCTAAAATGCTTATGGTTTGACAATGGGGGTAAATATGTATTTAAGGCTTTTGGGCAATTATGTGATGAGAGGAGTATTAAGCATCAGTTGACTACCCCATACACCCTACCGTAGAATGTTATTGAAGAGTGTGTAAACAAGACTATTCAGGAATGAGTCCTTAGTTAGGTAGACTTACCACAACACTTTTGGATTGAGTAAACAACACTTTTGGTGGTAGAGTTACAAAGGAGGTACAATTTGGGAAATATCCCTTATATGAACACTTACAAGTCTTTGGATGTGAAGCTTTTGGCCATATTTCCAAAAATAAGCACAATAAGCTAGGTTTGAAATCTGTCAAACACATCTTTCTTTGTTCCATCTCTCTTATACTAGCATTGTCTTAGTGCAATGGTAAAGTTTGGTTTATATAGTGGCATTCTTTCATTTGTTAAGCTTTATTGACAGCATTGACTTTAAGGCCTTAGATAATTATTACAAAATTCTGTGTGCGTGTGTGATCAAACAAGGTGAGCAATTATAATAGCCTATACACACACACACACACACACAGAGAGAGAGAGAGAGAGAGAGAGAGAGAGAGAGAGAGAGAGAGAGAGAGAGAGAGAGAGAGAGAGAGAGAGAGAGAGAGAGAGAGAGAGAGAGAGAGAGAGAGAGAGAGAGAGAGAGAGAGAGAGAGAGAATGCTTCTCTTTTGTGTCATTAAGCAATAGGGTAAAGGAGCCAGTTATGAGACATGCTCCAACAAGGAAACTTACATGCCCCCAATTTAGAGATAAAACTCTGAAGTACTTGAAATATTGCTTATGTGTCCTTTGAGCTACAAAAAAGTGTACTATGATTTAACGTTAATCATCTCTTATATCTAAATAATCTCTAAACCCGACTCTTCCCAAATAGAGCATTAAGATAAAATCCAAAACATATTAATATTGGAGTTATTTAATTTGTCAGAACTTTCAAGATCATTTTATGCAAGTTTAAAATTTTAAATTCAATTAGATTTGCAAAATGCCATTCAAAAATAATTAATTTTAACTAAATGTCTTTAATGTGGCTCCTCTTTCCTAAGTGAGATCTATTTTAGTTTCTCTTATGTATGCAAAAAAGAGAGTAACCCTTCTTGTCAATATGTATTTCATTTTCTCTCAAGTGAATGTATTCTATATATTATTTGTTGAGAAGTAAGGATGGGAACTCTGCTTATACTGTGAAGCCCCAAGAGGAACACCAAGGAAAAGGGAATTCTCTTGCAAGAAAATCTATCTTGTAACATCAACAAGCTTGTTTATCATGTTTCATATAATCACAATGAAGAAAAGAACATCAGGCATAACAAATCTTCATGCAGCATCATGTAGATCTCCCACGGATTTGATAGAATCAACCATATTCTTCAACATCTTCACAAAATCCATCAATAGAACAAAGAAAGCAAAGGAATACACCATCTTTGAATGGAAATACATCACATAGTATTCATCTTTAATATCTTCATAGTCTTCTCTCTCAATCTCTCATATACAATCACTTTGTTTCAGTAGAACTGGCTATCTCTGACTCTCTCTCTCTCTCTCTCTCTCTATCAATAATACATCACATCCTCACTAAAATCTCTCAAAATCACTCTCAATAATCCTTCTTAGGTCGTGGATACCCCTCCCAAGAGGTATGTCTGATATGAAGAGTCACCAGAGCCACTACAGTGTCCTTTCATAGCTCACTACTGTCACTTCACTCTAGTCTTCACTTGAGTCTTTAGCAGCTACTTCTTCCACTTCTTCCAGCTCTTTTGCACTTGTATTCACCTCTTTCCAAGGCTAGAAAACTTTCCCAAGCTACACTCTCATCCATCAGAACACATACATAAGCATACAGAACAGTCACAGAACAATACCAGAACAGCTACAGTACAGAACAGAACAAAACAGAGACAGAAGACCTACAGAAGGTCATCAAAACCACATAACTCATACTTAAACCATTCCAAACTCTCATAAACCATTCAATAAACTTTCACAAGATCTCAACCTTCATCAATCAATACTCCATCCCTCCTTATAGAAGACAATCAGAACAAAACAGACCAAAACAGAAGGTATACAGAACCAATCAGAACCTATCAGAACATCACAGAACCACCAATAAACATCATGATCTTCCAAAACCCAATCAATATCATCCAAAACACTCTCAAACCACTTCCAAATCAATCAATCATCTCATAAAATCAACCATTCAGCTCTCAAAAACAACAAAAATCAGCCAAAAAACAAGTCATTTCAACACTCAACATATCCCCACACTTAATAAGGAAGCGTCCTCGCGACCCAGGAAAAAGGGAATACAAGTGCATTGAAAAGCGCAACTTGGATCGTCAATATCTCTTAAAAAAGAATCCATCCACCACGACCTCAACTTATAACCTGTTTCTGATATAAAAATACAAAGAAAGGAAAACCCTTTATACATTAACACTTCTGATCGAACTAAAAATCTCAATAAATTTATAAAGGATATAAGAGTTTTCTTCTTCTTCATCAGCATCTGCATCAACTCTCCATCCACGACCCCAACACCACAAGTCTCCAAATTGGAGCTCGTACACGAAATCCAATAGGAAACCACCACGTTCATTTGACATAAATGAATTCACAACACAAACACTAATACACCACACAACCATCTGAATGACTCCTCCAAAAAGAGAGATTTTCATTAAAAAGCATCCACCATACATTGGAAAGGTATCAATGAAGATGATCCCTCTTGAAAGATTGATGTTGTCGAAAATGATCCATAGACAAGGATTCATCTACAAAGTTTTTGGGAGGATTTTGAAAAAACTGGAGACAGCACATCCTTTCCAACAGGACCAAGTATCTGCTAGGCAAACAAAGGGCATGAAAATACAAAATATCCAGCTGTTGGGAATCAATGCTCACATTGACATTCATGCACAACTTTGGAATAGGCTTGGAATCATTATGAGAGTGCCTATGCATATACGCCAGGTACCAAGCAAAGTGAGCAGTTAATCTCACTGAGGGATCTGCAGACTGTGAATACTGCTGAGCAAAATGAACATAGTTCTGATAAGCTGACTGGAAGCTGTCCATTCGCCTGGAATTACTAGCCAATTGATCTGAGGGCCTGTAAGGCAATCATCTGAACTCCATCCCCTTCTTCTGGAAATCTGGTGATCAAACCCGTCACAGTCACTAACCAACTGAGGTGGTTGAGATATAGAAGTGTTAGGAGAGGGTAATGGAATAAGGAAAAGTGGATGAAGTGAGAGATAGGAAAAATCATAAAAAGAAGAAAAGGTTAAAGAAGGAGTGGCAGAAATTTGGAGGGAATCACTAAGGAAGGGTGTTAACTGATAAATAGGAAATGTGGAGGGTACATTAATGGATGGAGAAGGACAGGGTGGAGAAGGGGAAAATACCCTATCCTCAATAAAGGAACAGTATGTAAAAATGGGAATTTGAGGGAAAGATGAAGGTTGGAAAAGAAGGGGTAAAATAGTTGTGGAATTAAATTGACAAAGGGAAAGATATATAGCATATCGGTGAGCCATTTGTTGGTAATAGAGGAGGGTAGGAACATAAGGTCCTAAGAGAGATCGTCTATGATAGGCATCAAAGAAGGTAGCATCAAATGGATTATGTTTTGAAAGATAGGCTAAGAGATCCATCCTCAGTTGATTAGTACTCTGGGCAAAGGTAGGAGCTGTGTTTTGTCTTTGATTCAGGACCACAGAATCAATCATGGGATGCCACGAATTATCATGACAATCAGCCACTTTGGAGGAATAACTCTCGAACATGTCAGCTATGCGCAACTCCAAATGGTTGACATACAAAACAGCTTGTAAGACCACATCCCCCACATACCATGCCATATCCACCTCATCTGGAATTAACAAGTCTCCTTGTAGATACATGTAGGACATCAAAATGGTATCTGGCGTGACAGAATCTTCAAACACCATTCTTACTACCTCTATCAACAACTCAGCAGACCAAGCCCCACTCCATCCATCCTCTGGAAGAGGTAAATCCATCGTGGAAAGCTTCATGTAGAAGACCAACTTTTGTAAGTGGTAGTGGACAAAGAAAGAAAGGTCTGGTGAGACATATTCCTGAAACTGCTCAAATGTAGACTATAAAAAGTCCATTCTGGACTGCAATCTTTCCACTTTATCTTGGAATAGAGGGCACAAAGTAGCCTATCTCTGAAGAGCAGCCAAGTCCTGCTGGAAAAGAGAAGGAATCAAGGGAACGTTAGGGCTTGGAGGAATAGAGAGGGACTTTGCCAGTTGATCTTGCAACTCCTTGATTTGAGAGGCTTGGGAGGCCACTGTGTCATTAGCAATCTGTAAAGCTGAAAGTTTGTCATCTAAGATAGCTTGAAACTCCTGTGCTTCTCTGGACATTCTCTCCTTCTCCTCTGAAAGGTTAGTAACCTGGGATTGAGCCTCTAGTAACTAGATCTTCAAAGAAGAGATCTCATCGCTTTGGGTGGCAACCAGTTGGGTTTGCTGTTCCATTTGCTTAAATAAATCTGCTAGGGTATCCTTAGCAGAAGCTAACTCAGATGTTGCCTTATGCAACTGGTCCTTAGACTGCATGAGTTCTTCATAAAAAGACGCGTACAGCTGTTGAACACAGGCTGTCACTGACAATTCAATGGAACTTTGAATATCTTTACAGACGAAAGGAATTGCATCTCCTGAGACTAGACTGTTCAGGGAGGGAACTGAGATCTCCAATGATCCTTCGCGATGGGCTCTGAATAGGTTATTACAAGTGAGATACCCAGGGAGAGCACTGCCAGAGGTAGCAGGGATAGGTACTGAAGGAAGTACTGAAGAAGCTTTATCTGCTACCCTCTTCAAGCGTTTGCGCTGTATGACCAGGGGAGGCGGAGAATCATCATCCTCGATGTCAATGGGTGCTGACTCATCTAAAGGTGGAGGAGGAGGTACCGGATCTGATGGAGGAGGTGGAGGCACAGTCTTCTGTAAACCTGAATAGGTCAAGAAGGCAGACAAATATGATCCATATGTGACATTGGTAACATTACCCCTGGCGACTTTGACAAAATGTTGATCCATTTTAGTGAGGAGGTAAGTGCTCCAATCATTAGCAACTCCTTTCAACACCATCCTGGAAGCTGTGAAAAGCTCTTTGGACAAGTACTCGGATGGCGTTTTGGCAGGCATAAACCTGTCCTGGAGAAACTGACAGATCGTCTTCTATACGGGATCAGTGATCATAGAAAAGGAAACTCCTGAAGAGTTGATCACCTTCTTAACATCGAGGATTTCCCTTGTCTGCTTTTGCAACAGCTTTAGAATCTCTTCATTAGAGAAAAGCTGACGAGTGGTACCAAAAGAATCACCTTTGAAGGGAAGAGACAAAGCCTTTCCTAAGCCTCGAGGCGTCAAAGTCATAGAAATTCCATGGACTAGTCCTGTCTTCTTGCTGTAAGAGGCCAGAAACTCATCACATAACGACGGATCCTCTAGAAGCAATGGAAAGAAGTAGCCACAAAAGCAGCGAGTCCTGCCTTCGTGAGAGGCTCAAAAGTAAGTAGGGAAGAGTAATCCCTACTGACTAATGGAACGTACTGGATAGGGGGAGGAGCATGAGAAGGTGCCATTCAGATGGTTACACACACACCACAAACACAGACAATCAAGGAGAATGCCTGCAAAGCAACAGACAAAAAACCAAGGATAAGAGAACAACCAAACAAGAAAACGTGACTCGACCAACTAACCCCAAGCAATCCACAGCCTAGAAAAAATTCGACATGACCTCGAGACAAATGCAACCGAAAGCTTCATGCGATGCATCAGACAAACACCCAGAACCCCGTATCAGGCAAGAAAAGAAAAAACTGCACATCGTACCCTTAACCGTAACAAAGACAGGAAATCAAAACAATACCACATCCAACACATATCAAGACTACATCGGTGATAAACCAGGACTGGACCAGGAAAATAACTCTAATGACTGCGCATACCCATCCCACGAAACGGGTTTATTAAAAAGGGGAATTAAGTGCAGTGAGGGGGGATTAATTTAATGAAGGGTTTATTTTAATAAATTATTAAGAATGGGTGAATTTTTATTAGGTGATAAACCTTAGCAAGAAAACGGCGGTTCCTTCTTATAAATTTAATTACCAATTATTAGATTAAAATGGTGCGTTAATTCGAATCCCGGACGTCGATACCCAAACTGGGTCTCTAAATGCAAGTTCATTGATTACAAATTAAGGTGATGTGGAGCACTTTTTTGCCAGCGTGTGCTCATGTGACGGCTGATGCATTTTAATTAAAAATTAAAGTGCCGCTTGAGCGCACGTAGCGCGTGCTAAGTGAACGGTGGGTGTATTTTAATTAAAAAGTATGTGTGTGTTTTTAGCGCGAATGCGCGTGGAAACTGTGGGTGAATAAAGAGTTCATTTTAACAATTAATTTGTGATTAAGGGAAAAATGAAAATAAATAAAGCACATAAAATAAATACCTGGAAGGGGTATGTATGTAATGCAGGAATGCGCACGGAAGAGTCCCCCAAAAGAAGTGAATCCAGTAAAAGAAAAGTAAAGACCACTGACGAAACAACAAAGACAACACCTTAGTGGGATTGTTGATTTTTTTTTTGGTTTTTTTTTAAATTTTTGTAATTTGTGATTAGTTATGGTTGGTTTGTGTTTGTGAGGTTATTATGTTTTGTGAATGTGTGTTGTTGGTTTTTGTTTTTGTTTGTTTAGTGTGTTGGTTGTTTATTTGTTTTTTTTATAAATAATAATAATAATGAAATCAAGATATATAACACATGAAGATGTGATGAAGGGAAAAAATGAAAATGCAGCCATGGAGGAAATATCCACAGTTGAGTGTATAAAAATAAAATAGAGAGTTGTATGGTTAATTTCCATTTGGTGGTTTTTTTTTTTTGTTTCTTTTTTTTATAAAAACAATAGGGGTACCATGTAGGATAATATTTTAAAGTGAAAAATAAATGGAAAATGATCAAGGGAGGTGAGGGGAATTTTGGAGAATTTTTTAGAAATTTTCTACTATTTTTAAATGAATTTTTGACATTTGTTGGTAATTTGGGGGATAAATTGGGAAATATGTAATTTTCAGAAATTTTTAGGGGTGGTAATTTCCAGCTAACAAATTTCCAAAAATTGGCAAAAAGCGAAGGGAAATTTTAAAAATTTTTCTAAATTTTTATGATGTGGAAATTATTTTATAAATTAATTAAATTAGTTAAATCAGGAAAATCAGCTTAATTGGGTAAGTAAGTTGAAAGTGAGTCAGCTAAGTCAAGGTAGGCTAGATAAGTCAGGTAAGTCAAATTTGGTCTAGTCAGGTTAGTCAGAAGGAAGAGGGGTTAGTTAACCTAAGGAGGGTTAGGGTTAGTTAACCTAACTAGGGTTAATTAGGGTGGGGTAGGTTAGGTTAGTTAACCTAACTAGGGTTAATGTATCCAACTGTAACTAACTTAGCTAGGGTTAGTTAAACTAAGCTAAAGTTAGGTAAACTAACCTAAGGTTAGGGAAACTAACCTCACAGGCAGCTAGGGAGGAGGAGGAGGTGGAAGAGGAGGAGGGCGGTGGCGTCGGCCGTCGCGGGCGGCATCGGCGGTGTTCGGCGGCGATCCAGCTTGCAGACGACACTGACGAGGGGCGGCGTCAGCCTACGGACGATGGGCGAGGGGCGGGCGGTCGGCGGCGATCTGGCCTGCGAACGACACTGGCGGCAATCCGGCCTGCAGACGACGCTGGCGAGGGGCCCAGTGGTGGCGCGGGCAGGAGGAGAAGGAGCGGGAGGTTGATGAGGAGGAAAAAGGGGGAGGAGGCGGCGGCGTAGGCGTTGGGAGGAGGCGCTGAGGCAGGAGGAGAAGGAGCGGGAGGTTGATGAGGAGGAAAAAGGGGGAGGAGGCGGCGGCATAGGCGTTGGAAGGAGGCGCTGAGGCAGGACGAGAAGGAGCGGGAGAAGGGAGGTAGGAGGCGTGCAGGAGGCGAAGGAAGGCGGGGAGGTGGGAAGGAGGCGGCGAGGGAGGAGAAGGCGGGGGAGGAAGGTGGGCAGGCAGGGGAGAGGGAGGAGGGGAGGTGGGAGAAGGGAGGGGATGGAGGGGAGAGGGAGGGGATGAAGGGGGCAGAAGGAGGGAGGGAAGGAGGAGGAGGGAGGGAGCGTGGGAGAAGGAGGGGAGAGAAAAAAGAAGAGAGAGAGAGAGAGGGGGGGGGGGGGGCAGTTGAAGGGGGGGTCCGGTGGGGGAAGGGGAGGGGAAGAGGTTAATGGGTAGGGTATAGGGAGGGGTACCCAAGGGGAAGGGCAGGGGGAGGGGTTAATGGGCAGGGGCCCATGCAAGGGGCGTACACCCTCATCCCGCGCGCGTGCGCGGGGCGAGGGTAAAAAAATTTGCCGTGACAGGATTGAATGGACGCCCGGATACGAGGACGACACACGCGGATGCGACCGGGATGCGTTAAGACGCGTAAAATCGAAAAAGGGCACGTTCACGCGCAAAACGGACGCGCGAAAACACATAAAAATAACGAAAAATTAATAACTCCCAATCCGGACGTCAAAACGAAAGAGCGTAAAAACAAAAAGTGGGCAGGACGACAAGGGGAAAACAAGGAAAATATGTGACGGAGGTTCCGGGAGGGGTAAAGGGCGGTCACGTGCAAAAAACACAAAAAAAGGAACCAAAAAACGCAATTAAAAATTAATATCGAAAGATCCGTGCATCGGAACGTGGTGCAAAAAAAAGAAAAACTGTGCAAAAAGACGTGCCCGACAATCCTATCACATCAAAACAGAGTTCCGACTGAGATAAGATGCGTTCACGTGGAAAAAACCCAAAAAATAAACCCGAAAATGGGATCGGAAATTAATATCGGACGAACCGTTCGCCGGAATGTCAAGCAGTAAGAAGGAAAAATGTCCGCAGGAAGGAATGGCACAGGGTTGTCATGTTAAACCGCAGTTCCGGTGGAAATAAGAGGGGTGCACATGTGAAAAACTCCAAAAATACGCCCGAAAACTCATTTAAAAATTAATAAGTAAAAATCCGAAAGGCGAAAGAGGGGAGAGGAAAAAGAAAAAAGGTGAGGGAAGACACAGGGGACACGGTTGTCAAATCAAATTGGAATTCCGATGCAAACAGGGCAGGTTCACATGGAAAAATGTCAAAAATACGCACGAAAAAGGTGTAAAAAACCGGAAAATTAATAATGGACAAACCGTGTATTGGAATGACGCGGAGGAAAAAGGAAAAATGTTAGGGGAAAAGTGGATGGCAGGGCTATGATGTTAGATCATGGTTCCGGAGCAAGCAAAGCACGCTCACATGGAAAACCGGCTAATTTGCGCAAAATATTTCAAAAATTAATAACTCCAAAACTGTGCACCGGAAAAGGGGTAGGTAAAAAGGAAAAATGGTCAGTTCAAAGGAGGGAACAGGGCTATAAGGTTGGATTGGGACTTTGGTGAACGTAAGATACATTCACATGGGAAGACCTCAAAAACAGGGAATGAAGGAAAACTGCAAGGGAACAGCCCCAAGGGTGGGTAGAACATAACCGGGTGGGTAAGGACCCCATCAGGGTAACAACAAGGCATGGCAGACATGCATGAGCAAGTTTAGGCATATGCAGAGGATATACAATATAGACGCGTAGGGACGCGTCCCCACACTTAAGACCTTAACGGATAGGGTTAACCGAGCAACAGGGACCTAGGACCACGCCACAGACCATCCACTAACGTCCCCACACTTAAAACATGAACGTTACGGAGAAACCAAAGTAGGAGGGTTAGAAAAACTTGGCCCATTTCGTCAAGAAGCAAGGTTGAGTGTCGATGGCATGTCCAGTGTTGTTGTCGGCGCTGGAGGTACCAAGGCATCTTCTCGACACACGTCCGTCATGGAAGGGACCACGCGACAGCACCCAGGGAGGTAGCTGATGGAAGGAATCGCACGAAATGCGTTGTCGATGATGAGAGATACTACACTTAACTCGCAGTCACTCAAATGGAATGAAAGAACAGTCACTCGCCCCATGACTAATATCACTTGAGGAAGAATGATTGAAACCCATATCTCATACCCGGTTGAGGAATCGACAAGGGGGGAATGGTGCAGAAGGAGTATGCCAGGGTGCACAGTTGATAGTGTATTAGTGCGTCCAACCCGTCTGGCATAAGTGCAAGGAGGAAGGCAAGGGAGCCTTACAGTGCAGTGTACAGAACAGGGTGACGTGTCTTGTGATGACGGCAAAGACCCATCCCGTGGGTGCACAGGGAAACGGGAACATACCTGACTCCAAGTGTCGTAACGTCCCTCAATCTCACCTCTCTATAATTGAATGAAGACACTCTAGTCACACTCAACCCACCCTCTGTCTCACGCTATGCTGATAGATACCGAAGGGCAGCTTTTTCCTAAAACCCATTGATATTATCCTCACAGTCACTTGTGCAAAGATTGTATGCCTTGTGCGCATTTGATGGTGCAACTGTGCATCCCACCCTGTGCCGGCATACGGTGCGAGAAGGAAGGCCAGGGAGCCTTATGGTGCAGTGCACAGAAACAAATCGTGCTTTGTGCATTGAGAGGCCCATCTTGTGCGTGCAACACTGCAGTCACACTACTCACCTCTCATTTGATTTGAAGGGAAAAGACCGGTCTCTCGCCCCACCCTCTGTCTCACTCGTTGTTGATAGTTACAGAGGGCAACCCATATGCACTTCCCCATCCGGTTAGGATGAAAGCTCACGTCACTCGATTGTTTGTCGATGAAGATCGCGTCGTCAGTTGTTGAAGAGGCGTACCCAGGGAGGTAGCCATCAAATCGAACGTTGTATTGGACAGGAACATGTCGTCTGCTAGAGGACAGGTAGTCACTTTGCAGAGAGACCCAGGACACAGCGTACCAAGGGAGGTAGCGTCGGAATTGGATCCGAGGGATATCAATCAATGAATCCACTTTCTGGACTGCTGGGTGTTGCCACCTTTTCCACAGCCAGCTTCTCGCCCAAGGGTGTTTACCACCTTTTCTTGGAACGAGGCCTGCTATGACAGGGAATTGCTTCCTTTTCTCTCATAACAGATTTGTTTTTTTTTTCTCTCTCTCTTTTTCTTTTTCTTGTTTTCCCCTATTCCCGAGGGTGTTTCCACCTTTTCTCGAAGAATAGGTCGGCATGACAGGGACCTAAGTCCTTTTCTCCCATGATCGATATGTATATATATATATATATATATTTTCGAATTGAGCAAGGGAATGGTAGAACTACCATTTGTCAGAACCCGCCTCGCCACTGTTGTTGGTGGAAAATAGAGGATAAAAGATCAAGGCTGGAAGGGGGGTTTGAGGGAACAGAGGGTTGCGTCCACTTCATCAGGAGTGACTGAAGAATGGCTATCAAAAGTAGCATCATAAGAAGTACAGTGCCGCGCCAATGAGGGAAAAGATCAAGTGACCGTAATTGTCAAGATCCCCAAGGAGGGAAGTACTTCTTCAGGCGATATCCATTGATCAGAAAGGGATCATCAGAGGCATCAACGGTCTGTACTTGGACAGAGCCATTAGGGTTGACGGCAAGTACCTTATAGGGGCCCATCCACCGCTATTGGAGCTTGCCAGGAAACTTGCCAAATCGTGAATCATAGGCTAGGACCAAATCACCTTCTTTGAACTCCTTGTGCTTGATGAAGCTATCATGGTAAGCCTTGCGTCGAGCTTGCGTGGATTCCATGCACTGTAGAGCCATCCTACGAACTTCGTCCAAACATTCCAAGTGCAGGAGACGGCGTTGCAGTGAATCATCGTCCCCCAAACGCTCTTTGATAGCCACTCTCAAAGAGGGTAATTCCAGTTCAACAGGAAAAACAGCTTCTGTACCATATACCAGCTGGAAGGGTGTCTATCCTGTTGCTGCTTTATGGGAGGTTCTATACGCCCAGAGGGCCTCTGTAAGTCGATCATCCCAATCACGACGATGTGCGGCAATCGTTCTTGTCAGAATCGAGCAGAGGATGCGATTGGTGACTTCGACTTGGCCATTGGCTCTGGGGTAATAAGGAGTGGACTTGCGATGGCGGATCTTATACAACTCTGTCAACTCTTCCATGACTTTGTTGAGGAAATGACTGCCTCTGTCACTTACCAGCTCTAAGGGACTGCCAAAATAGGTGATGATATTCTCATACATGAACAGGGCCACGCTGTTACCATCGTCCCGCTTTAGGGCTTTAGCTTCACACCACTTTGTGACATAATCCGTACATACGAGGATGTATCTATTCTGCTTCCTTCTAGTAGGAGGATCGATTGGACCTACGAAGTCGATGCCCCACTTCTCAAACAGCTTCAGGGGAAGGATAGGTTGCAGTGGCATGGCACTTGTCTTCGTGGGTTTCCCCATTCTCTGACAAGCATCACATCTTTTACAGTAATAATAGGCATCCTTATGAATGGTAGGCCACCAATATCCTGCTAGCAGAGCCTTCCTGGCTGTAGCTTCTCCTGCAAAGTGACCTCCACATGGCTCGTCATGGCAAGCCTTCAAAACAATCCCAATTTCATTTCCTACAACACATCTTCGGAGCACTTCATCTTTGCCTTTCTTGTACAGTGCACTGCCTAACAGGGTGTAGGGGCCTGATTCTAGCATAAGCTTCTTCCTCTCCCAACTAGAAATGCTAGGAGGATACTGTTGGGTTGCCAGCAGATTGGCAATGTCTGCATACCAGGGAGTTACAGTTTCTACCAAGAATAGGGAAGCATTAGGGAGGTCTGGATCATCCTGCTCCTCATCTGCAGTTTGTGGGATACGCGACAGATGATCAGCCAAAACATGGGAACGACCAGGCTTAGTAATCACCTCAAAGTTGAACTCCTGGAATAAAAGGAGTCATCTCATCATTCGTCCTTTCACATCTGCTTTGTTCATCAGGAAGGATAGGGCCTCATGATCCACATAAAATTTAAAGTGGGTGGATAGAAGGTAATGGCGGAACTTCTCTAGGGCAAACACCATTGCCAAGCACTCCAGCTCTGTCACTGTATAGTTCCGTTCCCTATTAGTGACTTTTCGGCTTGCATAATAGATCGGTTGATCCAGCTTAGAGGAGCCCTTTTGGCAGAGAACTGCGCCTAAGCCTTCAATTGATGCATCAGTGTGTACATGGAACTCTTTCGTTCAATCAGGAGGTTGCAGAATGGGTGCCTCAATCAGCCACTGCTTCAGAGTGTGGAAGGCTTTGTCACATTCTTCCGTCCAAGTAAACTCTGCATCTTTCCTCAGAAGCTTGTGCAAGGAGGTTGCCTTTGTTGCAAAATGAGCTATGAACCTTCTGTAGTAACCCACATGGCCTAGGAATCCCCTCAATTGTTTGAGGTTGGTGGGTGCTGTCAGAGCTGCGATCTTTTCGATCTTTGCAGGGTCTGTTGATATCCCTTGTGCAGAGACAATGTGGCCCAATAGAACTCCAAAAGAGACCCCAAAGATGCATTTGTCGGGGTTGAGGGAAATCCCAGCCTTAGCCAGGCCATTTCTTTTGCTTATATCGAGAAATTTTAGCTAAATGGAAGAATTTGTCATACTCCCGACAAAGCATTGTTCCAGGTGTTCCCAGTGTTCACGGATCAAACTATAGACACAGAAGTCATCCAAATATACCTCAATGAAGTCGTGCAGATGATTTTGAAATGCGGCCATCATGACTCGTTGGAAAGTAGCAGGGACATTGCAGAGCCCAAATGGCATCACTCGGTAAGCGTAGGTTCCCCATTCTGTGGTGAAGGTTGTTTTGGACTGGTCTTCTTCTGCGATCTGCACTTGGTTGTATCCGCTGAATCCATCCAAAAGGGAATAAAGCTCATGTCCTACCACTGTGTCCAACAGTTGGTCTGTGAAAGGGATAGGAAAGTGATCCTTCTTTGTCTTGGAATTAAGCTTTCGGAAATCCACACATATTCGCAATTTGCCATTCTTCTTGGGTACAACCACGATGGGTGAAACCCATTCACTATTTGCCACTGGATAGATGAACTCGGCTTCCAGAAGCTTCAGCAGCTCCGCTTTCACCAATGTGGAATAATTTGGGTTCATTCGCCTCTATCGTTGCCGTACGGGCTTGACATCAGGCTCCAAGTCAATATGATGTTGACATATTGTGGGATCAATCCCCTTTAGGTCTTTGTAGGACCATGCAAACACGTCCAAATTCTCTTTCAACAAGTTGTACAAGGTTGACAACTCCTCTTCTGGGAGGCTGCTACCCACCTTCAAGTGGCGTTCAGTGCCTTCTGCATCCACAAAAGTTAACTGCCTTTCACCTTCTACTTCACGGATGAGGGTCCCACGGACTGCTTCTGGATACAGATCCGACTCCTTCAAGGGAGTGGTATCCTCTTCTGATGTCCCACTAGAACCAACTTCTTCTTTTGGTGGAGACTTAGGTTGCTCCTTAAGATGTTTGAATGGGATTAGAGACGTTTCGGGTTTGGTTTCAAAATTAATTACCTCTTGGCTTGAAGACTCCTCTTCTGAAGATGACATATCCAGGAACGTCACATAACAGGGACCCTCTGATACCTATTGGGTTGGTGGGATTGGTGCTTGTTGGCACGGTGCATCATCATCATCTTTCTTCGGCAAGGATGGGTTAGGACGGTATGAGCTACTGCTAAAAGACGGCTTGTTCTTCTTAACCCACGTCTTATAAGAATTTTGCATATGAGAAGATCCATTTACTAGACCAAATGGTACTTCTGCTTCTGAAGCTTCTGGATCTTCTTCCTCAAATGTATCCTCTTCAGGTGGGATAGATTCTTCTGGCTCACTTTCATCACCTTCTTCGTCCATATCATATTCATCCTCTTCTGTTTTTGTCTCTGCTCGTGTCTCTGCTTTTGTCTCTGTAGGCGCTTTGTAACATAAGAACAGATTCTCTGTTTCCTCTTCTGCCTCTGTCTCTGTCTCTGCTATGGCCATGTAACAGGGAGAGCAGTACATCCATGCTTCTATCTCACTGTTAGAAGTGATTTCAGAAGTCATTCCTGGTTCAGGCAGGAAGTATTCACCCATTGATAATGGCTTTGCATCTTTTGGAAGTCTGCTTACAGTATCCACTATTAAGGAATGTGCCACTGTTTTCTTAGGAAGGATATGTTTGACAGCATCTTCGTCTGCTGATGTTCCATCCGTAGCCTCATTAGGGGAGTCAGAAGATAATTCCAAGGAGGTGGATCCATGTCCTTTTTGAGAACCATATAGCTTCAGCACCACTTTATTGGGTCCTCTACCCAAGGTCAAGGTTCCTTTGAACCAATCCGTCCTTGCTCGGGCTTCAAAAAGCCATGGTCTGCCCAGTAACAAAGGATAGGATGTACCATAAGAGTTTGGCTTAACCACCAAATAGGTTAGCCAATAATCTTTTCCAGCCACTGTAGTCTTCACATATGGGAGAATGCCCAAAGGCTTGATTCTACTCTGATCTGCCAGTCTAATGAGCCATTGGGTTGGTTGCACACCTTGTAAGCCTAGATTCTTCATTGTAACATCTGTCATAATGTTTACTGATGAACCACCATCAATCAGTGCATTTGAAATGAAGCAGCCTTCTATCCACACACCAGTCTCTGGGGTACCCGGATCTAGGAAAGCGTTAGCCACATCCACTTCTTTGACAGGAACTGGAGCCTTGTTGGACTTTGTCACTGTTGAGGGAGCAATCCTTAAACCACGTCTTTTTGTCAGTATACTTTTGAATCTTTTCCGGCAACTGGGAGACAACATCAATAATTGTCAGAATGTGAGGTTTGGTTTAAAGGTATCTAGATCTCTGACTAGATCGTATTCCTTAATAGGATCCATTGGCTTCTCTAACCGGTTAGGGAATGGGGCAACACCCATTTTCATTTTCCCTCTTTCTTTCAACATAGGCATCATGGAAACTTCTTCTGCCACTTGTGGCACTTCCGCCTCTTCCTCTATCTCCTGGACCTCTGGTCCTGTCTCTGTAACTGTCTCTGTAACTCTCTGTGGCACTGTAGTGCTCTGTACGGCACTGTTAGGCTCTGTTCTATTCTGTTCTTCTGGTGGAAGATTGAACTTCACTGTTCTGGCTGGAGGGTTATTTTCTTTCTGGATAGGTGGTTCCTTCTGCTTTGCACGCGTGATGGCAGCAATTTCCAATTCACACAGTGTGGCCTTCTCCTTTGCATCGACTGCATAAGGGCTTGTAATCCACTGACCTTCTAGGATTTGGACAATTTGGTGAAATGTGTCCCTTTTCTCAACATCTATAACACTCCACTTCTGATCTCTGACCACCGCCAGACTGTCTTCCTCTGTAACTTTGGGAAGGAAATCTTCTGGGTCCGAAATTAGGACCAAACTCTCTATGCTTGGGTCCAATATCATGTGTTGTCATTTTGGATTCCAGCAAGTTGAATCTTGCGTCTTCTTCCTTCCTTCTCCTATCATGCATCTCCTTCAGAGAGCAAATGTCCTCTGTATGGTTCTTCCGTAAACAGTTGGAACAAAAGGCTCCAGGAATGGTTGGTTTTCGTGTACATTCAGTGGCTAAATGGCCTGCTTGATGACACTTACCACACCAAGTATTTGACCGCATCACATCTCTTCCTGCTCCTGCAACATTGGATATGCTAGCAGTATTCACTTTCAACGTCTGTAGTTGTTCTGTAATCACATCCATCAACTCCTTTTTGATGTTTGCAACTGAGTTAGATAAGTAATCCTTCAAGCTTTCTCCTCCTGAGGCACTGGCAGGAGGGTTTTGAGGAGTCTCTGTAATCACTGCATAAACGGGTTGGGCTGGTACAGAGGGGTCTCTGTTTTGGTTCTGATTCAGAGCTCCTGTTTGAACTGTTGGCTGTTGGCTCCAGTTGGTAGGATTCCACTGTTGCTGCTGATTTGGCATGGAGAAAATTGGTTGGGACCATTGTTGTCGTGGTTGAACCACCATTTGAGGCATGGATTGTGGCCATTGTGGATTTAGTGCATTGTACTGTGATACCGAGGGCATCTGTTGGTAGGGATAGGGAACAGTCCCTGGAACTGCATTTGGTGGGTACATCATTCCTGGCATCAGAGAAGATAGGACTCCTCTTCCTGTATTCATCGCTAGTCTAGCTTCCACTTCATCGTACAGTCTTGCACCTTCTGTTGTAGCTTGCAGGGTGGCTGGCCTTTGCAGCTCCACAAACTTACGAACTTCTGGTTGTAATCCTCTGAGAAACACCCCCTTCTGAATGCCATCATCTAGATTATGGTTAGTCCATCTCTTCAGGATGGATTCCATTTGTGAGACATAAGCTTCCACTCTTTCTCCAGAAGACTGACTTAGGTTCATAAATTCCTCTCTCATCCGCTCTTCAAAACCTTCACGCCTGAATTTAGTGAGGAAGGCCAACTTCAGGTCGTCCCATGTGCCAAAAGTTCCTGCTGCTTGTCTCTCATACCACTGAAACGCTGCGCCCTTGAAAGTGGCGGGAAATATTGCCAACCAATGCTTAGGGGTTCTGGCATTGTTAGCTACACATGCTACCATAAATTCTGCTACATGAAGATCGGGGTCTTCATTGTACTCTCCCTTAAAAATTGGCAATGGGACTACATTCGCTGGCCTGTCATCAATATTTCCAGGACAGATCTGGCTTGGAAGTGGACCTCCAACAGGAGGAGGAAGGGCTTGATGTGCCATTGGGACTTCTATAAAGAGTTCTGCAAGGGCGTCAAAGGCGGCTTCTGCTGCGAGCTCGCTCTCGGCTTTGATTCTTTCTTTCTCTCTTCTCACGTACCTCTGGACTCGTTCTAACGCTTGCCTTTTTATTGCATCATTCATCAGGGGTGTGGCTCCACTATGTTGTTAGTGCTCCACAGAGGGTTAACAGAAGGCTTCAGTCTCTGGAGGACTCTCTTGCCAACATTTCTTCTACTTCTTTCTTTTCAATGTCCCTGAATTCTGCTTTCATGTCACTGCACAAAGGAAGGTATTCGGTTCTGAAGGTGTCAAAATGCATACGTCTGAGCATTGTGGTGGTGCCATCATCATAGTAATGCCAACTTCTGATGGTTTCAACAGTGTATGTTGTGAAAAACACTCTGTCTACCAGCTTCCAGTGGGTTGCTAGTTGAACAAACAGAAGATTATCAGTGCATCAAGCATCCCATGTATCTTGTTGTTGAGCATCTACGAACAAATTCCAACTCTTTTCCTTCTTGTCTTTGTGAACCTCTACAGACCAAGACTCCTGAAGCTTCTTCACAATCTCCCACTTGATGTTGTCTGGAAACTTCTCAATGAATGCCAAATCTTCCATGGATGGTCATTCTCCCTGTTTCTACTCTTCAGTTTGTTCCCAAACAGTTTGCCACCAAGATGCAAGTTTCTGCTGTTTCAATAGGAAGAGGAAACTGTCCACCACATAGAGCATGCATCATGATGGTGATGTGTTTCCGCCATTGTGGGATGAACTTCTTGTGGAAAGTGGCTTTGATTATGAGAAATTCCAACTCTTCAGTGGAAGAAGGAACTTTATAAACATCCATTGAATTCTTCTCTTCTTGGCAATGCCATTTCCTTCATTTTCAGCCTCTTTTGGTGCTTGTTGATGGCAAGTTTCCCCGGCTGCGCACCAAAAACATGAAGCCCCAAGAGGAACACCAAGGAAAAGGGAATTCTCTTGCAAGAAAATCTATCTTGTAACATCAACAAGCTTGTTTATCATGTTTTATATAATCACAATGAAGAAAAGAACATCAGGCACAACAAATCTTCATGCAGCATCATGTAGATCTCCCACAGATTTGATAGAATCAACCATATTCTTCAACATCTTCACAAAATCCATCAATAGAACAAAGAAAGTAAAGGAATACACCATCTTTGAATGGAAATACATCACATAGTATTCATCTTTAATATCTTCATAGTCTTCTCTCTCAATCTCTCATATACAATCACTTTGTTTCAGTAGAACTGGCTATCTCTGACTCTCTCTCTCTCTCTCTCTCTATCAATAATACATCATATCCTCACTAAAATCTCTCAAAATCACTCTCAATAATCCTTCTTAGGTCGTGGATACCCCTCCCAAGAGGTATGTCTGATATGAAGAGTCACGAGAGCCACTACAGTGTCCTTTCATAGCTCACTACTATCACTTCACTCTAGTCTTCACTTGAGTCTTCAGCAGCTACTTCTTCCACTTCTTCCAGCTCTTTTGCACTTGTATTCACCTCTTTCCAAGGCTAGAAAACTTTCCCAAGCTACACTCTCATCCATCAGAACACATACAGAAGCATACAGAACACTCACAGAACAATACCAGAACAGCTACAGTACAGAACAGAACAAAACAGAGACAGAAGCTCTACAGAAGACCTACAGAAGGTCATCAAAACCACATAACTCATACTTAAGCCATTCCAAACTCTCACAAACCATTCAATAAACTTTCACAAGATCACAATATTCATCAATCAATACTCCATCCCTCCTTATAGAAGACAATCAGAACAAAACAGACCAAAACAGACCAAAACATAGCAAAATTGAAGGTATACAGAACCAATCAGAACCTATTAGAACATCACAGAACCATCAATAAACATCATGATCTTCCAAAACCCAATCAATATCATCCAAAACACTCTCAAACCACTTCCAAATCAATCAATCATCTCATAAAATCAACCATTCAGCTCTCAAAAACAACAAAAATCAGCCAAAAAACAAGTCATTTCAACACTCAACATACTGGAGAGGATAAGGGTAGCTAGGTGTAAATGGACTAGAGGATAGGGAAACAAAAGAAAGCCCTAACCCTAACTCGTCAAGAGGCTATATAAATAGCTTAAAGTATACATTCAATGTTGAGGAGAGTGTACTAGTTGTACCGTGAACAACTGACTAAGCAAGATATTATTCTTGTACTTGAGCTCTCTCTCTTCCTCTTGTGCACACTCTCTCATACTTCCAACTCTGATTTGCAACATGGTATCAAAGTCATCACTGATCCCTCAGCTTCCCTAAGCCTTTCTACACACCTAAGTGCACAAGAAGAAATCTTGTCTTCTCATTTGCCATCATTTCCACCATAGCCAGCTTGACCCACCTCTATTGGAGGACCTAGGGAGAGCATTTCAGCTCCTGAATTCTTCTAGAGATATTCTCCTCAACTCAGGGTGACTTGGTGTGGCACATCAAAGGCTGACATAAGGCATCGTGGAGGGAAGAATTGCACAAATCGTGAAATTTGGCACAAATTTGCAGGTGGCATGATACAAGCTGAAGCACGATCTGTAGAAGGCGCAATCATGGGGGCCACCATAGGGCTTTCAAAGCCCCACCAGTGGGCCATCTCCCTCTAAGAGGGTTTGAAGAAATTCTGTAAGAAGCTGGGAATAAGGATTTAGTGTAAATAACATTGATATTATGCCATGTCACACTGACATTGGTATAAAAGGAGAGGACATGTAATTTTTCACATCTTTTTGACACATTAATACAATTACAATCTTTCTCTCCTATCTTGCTCATAGCTTCTATGGCTTCTCCCTCTTTCCTGTCTTTCTCTCTCCTCGTCACTCTTCTTCTCTCTCTTCCTACAGTATTTCTCTCTCTTCTACAGTCTTATCTCTCCTCTTTCTCTCTCCCTAGTTCTCTCTCTGCTCACAGCTTCTATGGCTTCTCCCTCTTTCCTGTATTTCTCTCTCTAAATCTAGTATTTCTCTCTCCTCATCACTCTTCTTCTCTCTCTTCCTGTAATCTTTCTCTCTCTTCTGCAGTCTTCTCTCTCCTCTTTCTCTCTCCCTAGTTCTCTCTCTGACAAATTCCTCTTGTGCTCGTGGCTATGAGCCAAGCCCTAACTGTGGGTTGTTTTTGGAAGCCATAGCCAGAGAGCTTCAAAGCTCACTCATTTTCAACTTTTCTCAACTTGGGCATTATCAACAGTGATTCTAATAACTAAAAAACACTTGTCAAGATTTGTTCCTTCCCTGTGGAGCTTAAATGCAGAGTGCTTCTCATTCCATGGGCAATATCAAGCTTGTAAAGATCAACCTACATTATGAGTATTAGAATGGATGTTGGTAAGAGTGCTTCTTAGCACTACTAATGCATTCAACTGATGCTCCTTACTGTTTGCTATTGGTAAATCAGCAGAGATATGAGTGTTATTGTACTCTCCTCTGATTCATCCCATAGCATAGAGTTGATTGATAAGCTGTGCTCCACCAAGAACTCATCTAATAGGCCACGTTATTAGGAGGAGCCTGAAGTCTAGTCAAAGCTCACCTCATTGAAACCTAGGAAAACAATAAAGCTTAAATCAAGGGTTGTTCGAAGAACAAGACCTCCTAAATCCTATCTTGAGATATTGCATATGTATGATTTCCAACCTTTTTCAACTCTACAAATTTAAAAGTTGGTTATTTATTAGGCTATCAGTTCTGCTATTCGGTTGTACTTGGCCACCTGTAAAGGACTAGACATTGCCATTGCTTAAGGCAATAGGTAAGACCTTCCTATAATGGCCATGGCCTATGCTGATGTAAGGCCTCAAATTTGCAAGTTCAATGGAAAAGATTTCCATCCTTGGCAAGTTTTGGTAAAATATAAAATGATGAAACGAGGCTACTGGCCCTTCATAAAAGGGACCAAAGTGATTGACCCATCCAATCCCCTTGATGTAGAAGATGATGAAAGAGCTTAGGCCATCATCATGCTTCATTTAGATGAATCTTTAATTCATCATATTGACCAACTCTCCACTGCCAAAATGAGAAGTGGGATGAACTTGAAAGGCTCTATGACGCTACAAGGAAGAACTCCAAGATCTTTCTAAAGATTAAGTTTTTTAGCTTGGAATATAAACATGTATAAGATCTCAGCAAGTTTATTTCACATATGAAGGGGCTTATGACACAGTTGGCCTTCGTTCAAGCACCCATTCATGATGAAGATGCCATTGCCATCCTTCTTAAGTCTGTGAAGAAGGTCTTTCCAACCCTTGTAACTACCCTAACTAATATTCCAAACCTAACCTTGGCAAGTACCATCCAGTCATATCTGGATGAAGAGAAGGGAAACCATCCCGTGAGCAAGTGTTAGTCCATACAGCTTCTACTAAGTGCTCCTCTGTCACCAAAAATGGCATATTGTAAGCGATTGCTGGAAGAAATATCCTGACAAAATAAAGTGTAATAAATGAAAAAGACCGGGCATATCACCAGTAAGTGTCCAGTGTTCCAGAAGTACCTAAGGAATTGGAGGCCAACTTTGCCTCCCAATCCACAAATGACCGACTCTTTTGAGTCTTGTAACACTCTCTACCTATAACCTTCTTTTGTAGCTTGATTTATAAAGGCATCTCATTGTGGATTAAGGGGAGGGCATTCTATCATGCTTTATCCAATGCAACTTGGCATTGAGGGGGTGTGTTGAGAAGTAAGCATGGGAACTCTCCTTATACTGGAGAGGATAAGGGTAGCTAGGTGTAAATGGACTGGAGGACATGGGAACAAAGGGAAACCCTAACCCTAACTCCTCCAGAGAGGCTATATAAACAACCTAAAGTACACACTCAATGTTAAGGAGAGTATACTAGTTGTACCTTGAACAACTGACTAAACAAGATCTTATTCTTGTACTTGAGCTCTCTCTCTCTCCCTCTTGTGCACACTCTCTCATGCTTCCAACTCTAATTTGCAACATTATTTAGAGCTTTGCCTTGAGGATCCCGAACCAAATAGAAGGTTTCTAGGCCAATATGGCACAAGGAGAAGAAGTTTGGTATTCAAGAAATGAAGAGAACTTTTTCTTGAAGGGTGAGTGGGGGTTATATTTATGTTCTCTCTCTCTCTCTCTCTCTCTCTCTCTCTCTCTCTCAATAGAACACATGTACACACACACACATTCTCTTTCTTTTAATTGAACACACACACACACACACACACACACACACACACACACACACACATTCTCTATTTTGATTGAGCATTGGATATTGTCATGAAAAGGAAAAATGTGAATCTTTGAAAATTTTTATGTGGCTCTCTCTCTCTCTCTCTCTCTCTCTCTCTCTCTCTCTCTCTCTCTCTCTCTCTCTCTCTCTCTCTCTCTCTCTCTCTCTCTCTCTCTCTCTCTCTCTCTCTCTCAATGAATTTCTTGTTAATTAGATATATGAGATTATATGATATTTTAATGGTTGAATATGTGTATGCAAGGTGTTACATACGCTAAAAACATCTACAAATACATATATACTATAAAAAGAGAGTTGAATCTATTTTTTTATTGAACATATGGAAAGAGATAATAATTTTAATGATTGAACATGTTCACGCATTGTGTAGGTACTCTAAAATCACACACAAATGCACAAATGATAAAAATACGTGAATAATACACGCATACATATACACACATGTGTGCATTTATGCATACATGCTCGTATACATATAAATATATATGAGTAGTATTTGGAGAGAGAAGGAGGAGAGAGAATGGATATATACTTATAAAACATACACAAACATGCACACATGCCTATATGCAGATACACACAAATATATATTTTATATATATATATGCAAAGTATATACATATATGCATACACATATATACACATGAGAGTACACATGTTCCTATATGAGGTAAAGAAAGATGAGAGAGAGGGGAGGAAAAAAAAAGGAGAGAAAATTAAAATGATGAGAGGGAGAGAGAGGACACCTATTTACGAGAGCACGCAAATAGATACATACCTATTAAACACACATATACATACGTACATATATACACGCACGTATACACACAAAGCATATTAAAAAAAAAGAGACAAAAGGAAAAAATGTGTGTGTATAAAAAAGAATAAGAAGAAGAAGAGAGACAAGAGAGAGAGAAAAAAGGAGAGGAGAGTATGTATGCTTATGGGGGACCACACAAAATGGATACACATGTATAAAACACATACACACTCGCACACATCTAACCATATATATAAGTGAGAGAAAGAGAGAGAGAGAGAGAGAGAGAGAGAGAGAGAGAGAGAGAGAGAGAGAGAGAGAGAGAGAGAGAGAGAGAGAGAGAGAGAGAGAGAGAGAGAGAGAGAGAGCAAAGGAGAGAGAATGATTACACACTTATAAAATATGCACTTACAAACATACACATACCCACATATGTAGACACACACAGAATGCATACACACATGTGTTGATAAAATGCACATATAGGAGATAAAGAAAGATGAGAGACAGGAGGAAGAAAACTAAGGGAGAGAAAATAAAAATAATGAGAGCCAGAGAGAGAATACACATTTATGAGACCATAGAAATAGATGCACACATATTACACACACACACACACACACACACACACACACACACATGCACGCACACACATGTGCAAAGCATAGAAAAAACAAGGAGAAAGAAAAAAAAAGAAAATGTGTGTGTGTGTGTGATTCAGTCATACACACATACACACGCATGAGTATATATGTACTATTTACAACACACACACACACACACACACACACACACACACACACACACACACACACATTCTATTACCTATTATTAGAAGGTTTTGGGGGTGCCATCATGTAGTAGTCTCTCATCAACCCCAAAACCTTCTCTTTTTCCTACCTTTTATTTCTCTTCTCGATAAAGGACACACACACACACACACAGTGTGTGTGTGTGTGTGTGTGTGTACCATATTGTTATTGTAATTCAATATTATTTTGTAAATTATACTTAACCTATAATTAATATACATATTTATAGCTAATACTTATATTATATATATACTTACAATTATATAAATAATTTTATTTAATATTTAATATATATGATAATTGATTATATATATATAAGTATAAATATATTGATGTAATTGATTAAGTATAAATCATTAATTACTAATATCTCATTTATTTATTAATCAAAGATATATAATTATATTTTAATTAATATATTATACATATATAATTATAGATACATGCTATTAATTATTAATTGTGTGTGCGTGAATGACAGTTAATTTTTAGTAATGTTTACGGATTGTTAAATTTATGTAATATAGTAGGCTTAATATGTGAGGATGATATGGATGCCATGATAAGCTCAATGTGAATAGAAATCACCATTAAATGTGTTTTTTCTTTGAGAAATGGTCATAAGGGTTCTTTGGGAATATAATTTGGGCTTGATTATGTTAATGTTGGTCTTTTAATTCCCATATATCAAACAATGAGTGCCACATTTTCATATATTCAACATTGTATCAGTCTAAGTTGCCAAAACTTTAGAAGTTTGAATTATATTCCTTGTATCAACCACCCATGAACCTCCTTGCCAAAACTTTAGAAGTTTGAATTATATTCCTTGTATCAACCACCCATGAACCTCCTTGCCACAAGTAACGTGCTTTCGAACCCTAGTGTGGAACACCAAAAAAACACTAGCACAAAGATATCAATCCAAGTTGCCAAAACTTTAGAAGTTTGAATTATATTCCTTGTATCAACCACCCATGAAGCTCCTTGCCAAAACTTTACAAGTTTGAATTATATTCCTTATATCAACAACCCATGAACCTCCTTGCCACAAGTAACGTGCTTTCAAACCCTAGTGTGGAACACCGGAAAAACACTAGCACCAAGAGTTCGGGGAGAATCTTACGCATTGTCCCCACTCCCATGACGTGTGCCCCAAATCCATACCTTACATCTAAGGAAGGGTTGACAATTACTAAAAGAAGCTTTGTATACTCTTATGGAGGTCCTAAAATATCACTTATGGGATAGAGAAAGGCAAAGCGCATGCACGCAGACACATGGCAAAAAGCCCTCCTCAGAGACGGGTCAACTTTGATCCCGTGTGCCGTGATCAGCGAAGCTTCTATTTTTTATTCTGGACTTTTGGCCCACGGTAATTAGAATTTAAAACTCGCGCTAGTTCAATATAAATCTGCTAAGCCTGCTTCATTACGTATCATCATCATCAATCCATCCATCCAGATCTCCACCTGCACTTACCACGAATTGCAACTTTGCGAATTCAGGCTGCCAGTCGAAGCAGCTTTGGTGCTGAAAAGATCGTCCTACCTTCAAGCTCCTCTTCAACATGGTTGGGAAGGCGCAAATGACCATCTCTGCTGTTAACATTGACAATGTCAAGCCGATAACAGGCGGCCAAATCGGGCACACATTCGACCTAAAAGCGACGCTGAAAGTGAGCAAGCGCAAGGCAGGCGTCTTGTCCGGCGAGGGAATCGACTCCCCCGAGCTGGAGTGGAAAGAGCGCATTGAGTGGTTCGAGCGACACCCAGATGGGAGCTGGCACTTCAAAGGGAAACTGCAGAAGGACATGTACAAGGAGAATCCTGATTCCAACACCTTCAGAATATGGCAAAAAATGCGCTACTTCCTCGCCTCTGATCCTCTCAACCACCCCCCGGCGGCCCTTAAAGAGGCTGTTGAGAAGGCGGCGGGCGCAGACGCAGACAAGGTTGCTAAGCACTGGATTGCGGAGAATGGCTTTGAATGGACCATCCCTGTTGCCCAGGACAAACCGGCTCTCGGCCTCAATCCGAGTCCCGGCTCTCACGGAGGAGGCGGTGAGAGCCTCGTGACGTCAAACACGCGCAGACGGGTGATCTACTTCGACCTTGGCTTCAAAGGCAGTCCCCTTCGCGCCTCAGCAACACAAATATTGGAGACTGTCGACGGCAGACCAACAATTGTGGAGTTCTTCGTGCACCCGGCAATTTCCAAGGCCGACGCTGACAACCCCGACAAACTTGCTGGCTGGCGCACCAGAACCTCGCATACCTAAACTAAAATATTACACGACTCTAATATGCAATATACTTATTTGTGTCCCATGTCTGTGTTCATCATGATGTATCAATTGCCATAGGCTGGAGGGACGTGCCTCTTTCCATCTCTTCTCGTAGATCCCCCGCAAAATAAAACCTGCCTCTCGGCACCCTGTAATATGGGTCTCTAACAAGACTGTTATAGAATAAATTAATAATACAGTTCTGATTTCTTGTTTTCTAAGCGTATGACACCACGAGTGACGAATTCCACATCTTTGCTTGGTAATCTGAGGACGTTTCCGAGTGGGACACAAGTTACCACGTGTGATAGTTAGCATAGTGCAACATCACACAAGAGACCAAGTACACAACACAGCCTCTACCTTGAGGCTTCGCATGCATCAATACAAGAAACCTTTCAAACTAAAAATAGTTAGAGAGTGTTAAATTTTTATTATATCTAGTCGTGTTTAGTAAATGTGTGTAAAATGGTTTTTCTTTGCTTCTCAAGAAGCATTTTTTTAATATACAAAAAGGACATTTATTCACCCATATCTGTGTTCATCATGATGTATTACTTGCCATAGCCTGGAGGTCTCAAAATTCTCAATGATATTTTTTACTACATGTTCCCGGAGTCTAATAGTACCATTGCAAACAATAACTCCTAGGATTTTGGTTTTAAGTGTGGCAAATTCACACTTAGTTGGAGAGAGTGCTAATCCTTTTTGTCTGTAGTAATTTGAAGAAATCAAAGAGGTCTCTTATGTGGTTTTTAAAATTTAAAAAAAAGATGATATCATCAATGTAGGCCACACACCAATGTGGTGAAGGGGTAGAAATATAGTATCCACATGTTGTTGACAGAGAGAAGGGGCAATTTTGATGTCAAAGGATAGGACAACCCATTGGAAATGGCCTTGGGTACAAAGAATGCGATTTTATACCTGTCAAAATGGGTAATTTTGAATTGTGAAAAAACCAGCTTTGAAGTCAAATTTAGAGAAAACTTGGGCACCTTGAAGCCTTTGGATGAGATCATCTTTTAAAGGCAACGGATGCTTGTTGTCAAAACAAGGAACTTATTAAGAGGCTTTGTAACGTGCCCGCTTATCAGCTGTCTAGGTCAGTTTTTAGTAGTCTATCGAGAGACGAATCTAAGCGACATTGTCCGGTACTCCCATGGAATGTTACGAGGTTTGTTGCCCAGGGTTTCTCGAGTCCGCCTTGCAATAGAATGTTTGTAGCCCAATCCATTGGGATCGGCCTGAAATTTGGGTTCCTAGTGGACAAGGTCTCTTGACAGCATTCTAGTGCCGGGTCCTGGACATCCTATTTTACGCAGAGATACCCAAGCCGAATGACAGCAACTCTCCCACGGCAGAAAATGAACATGAAACCAAGGTAGAAGCGTGCAAAATCTATGCACATGGCTGAGCCATTAATCTCAAAACTGAAAAGAAACCATAAATCTTCCACTTAATAATGAACAAACTCGTTATCTTCATCATCTTCATCCATAGCTTCAACCATTATACAAGAACAAAAAAGAAAAGAGAAATTTCTGCACAAAAGACAGAGGTGAGAGGAGAGAGGAGAGAGAACAACTTTTTGCACCACCAAAAAGGAGAATATGCAATTGGACAAGAGAGGGAAGGGAAAGAGGCAAATAACCACTCGTGCACTCCACCCCACCTCTTCCCCAAAAAGCACACCCCTTCGTATTTTTATTATTTCTTTGAAACTTTGATACATTTGATATTATAAGGCCTTTGGCCTTTAATTTTGAGTATTCCTACCCTTCACAAATGCATGCACGTAACATGTTTGTGTATACCATTTATTTATTATGACGGATGTGGATGTGGCCCCCTCATGTAAGTGTGTATTTTAGTGATTTTGAAACAATATAAATGTTATCCCCTTTACAAAAGATGGAATTGTGATATGTGCATGGACATTTTTGTGCCTTGTTTTTATGCTTCTTTTGGTGTCATCACCGAAGCAGACCCATATCGCACTTGGTTCAAAGAGAGTGAGAAATGAGAGGGATACGCTGCTCAACCTCTCTACCCATAGGGCATAGTCCCATTCCGGCCCCCTAAAACGACATGAATCGGGGTTCTAACCTAACTATTCCTAAGGGTTGGTAAAACCCCTAAAACGGCATGAATCGGGATTCTAACCTAACTATTCCTAAGGGTCAATAAAACCTTGTGAGAAGCCTCCCAGTTCTCTACCCGTAGGGCATAGTCCTATTTCGGCCCCCTAAAACGACATGAATCAAGGTTCTAACCTAACTATTCCTAAGGGTCGAAAGTCGGTAAAACCTTGTGAGAAGCCTCCCAGTTCTTTGGGACCACCTTGCTGTAAGATGGGCCCATCGGGGATTCTGCTCACCTGCTTCCCTCAATAGGTGTTCTTTACTTATTTAATTAGGTCCTACTAAATTTATGTGTGATATTTAAAATCAACTTCCTTAATTAATCCTTTTAGGGAACACGGTTCGTTCGTGTAACTTGTAGCACCAACACGGAAGCAGAGCAAGTAGTTCTTTTTGACAAACAAGTTCCTTAACTTATCTTCAAGTTAATCTTTGTCTTCTGCCCATACATGAGAAATTATATGTCCCTTCTGCCCTGCAGAAGGAACTGGTCCGAATCACATGGCACCACAATTTCCATCCTTTATCTAGAATAGGATCTTCCAATGCCACAGACGTTGGGGTCACAGAGGTCTTCAACTCCATTTCGGACTTGGCAAGGGGTGTCCAGAGCTCCATCTGACTTGCAAGCTGCTGAGTAGTAAAACATCATTTCCGTGGTTGGCCTTTTCACCACTCAACCTTCGGCCCGTCAAGCAGTGCCCTTTTTGGTTCGCGATGTGATCTTGGAGGTGATCCACTCATGCAAAAAAAAACATTTCCTTAATTAAATCATTTAGGAATAAAGCACAGTCAAGGCAGTCAGCCCTAATAGCATTTTCCAAGAAAACATTCCTTTATCCCCATGGAAATTCGTCATCTCACAGACTGCCATGAATTTACCATCAATCACAAGAACTTGGAATAATCATCCAAACAATAATCCAACAATCAGTTGAATGTAAAAGCATTTAGGATGTTGTTTAACAAAATCAATTGCATTTTTCCAAACAATGCAAGAATGGACGTGATAACATTTCCATCTGCATATTCGCTCTCTTCCTTGGGATCAAAGAGCGATACTATGCAAAAATTTTACTTAACACTCCCATCCTTCAGCTAAGGCATATGATAAGGTCTCATATATAAGATGTAAGATCTATTACTCACTTACATTGATTGACAACCAACATTCTTCCCAACAAGTATAAAAGTATTGGCCTTTCCTTTGACGTAGGGTTTCCTAATCCTTGAGCTCTCCACTTGCCTTTGAGGCTTGGAGTTGTTGTTGTATCTAGTCTAACCCCGAATTAGCTTGATAAAATTAGTAGTTATTAGACGGATCTCAAGGCATTATAGTTTTAATCCTTAGGATCATTGCTTGTACTAACTATGCATATCATCAAGATCCCAATCTATTAAATATGAGCTATCAATTTGTGACATTAGCAAGAGCTTGGGCAAAGATCTGGAGTTCCTAAAATGAATTTCCTTTAGGCTAGATTGCTTGCCATGCAATCTTGCAACATATACCTTTAATGTGGCGAAAACATAACTACCAACTTGCAAGAAGAGGGAGTTGACAATACCTTAGAACCTTATAAGCTGCTCATGCTATGCATGAATTTATCGCATAGCATCCAGGTGCCATTATCTTCTCTTGATACATGCATATCGAAGACTCAATCTTTCGAATATTTGAGAAGAAGTTTATCCTTTTCGATGAACTATTCTCATGTGGTATAGTTTGGGACCTAAAGTATCTCATGCAAAAATCAAAGCAAGCATCTATCAATTTATTACTTATGTTCGGTACCGTAGTTGGATTGATAGTGATGCTCATGCCTGAAGCTTCGTTGTGGTTGTGGGGTTCCCACCCGCACTTGACATTCTTCGCTTGGCGACCATTCTCAATCTTCCTCTCTTCTAGGTGCAATCCCCGCAGGAATTTTAGCAGCCTCTTGTTCACGTAGAGGGGTAAAAAGGGGGGGAAAAGCTCGCAGTGGGTAGTGAATATTATCTTATGGGAAAGGGGAAAAGCATAAGTGTGTGTGGTCACCCTCTAAGGAGGGGAAAAGGGAGGAACCTTCTAGAACTCTCTCTCTCTCTCTCTCTCTCTCTCTCTCTCTCTCTCTCTCTCTGTGCAACGTGCCAGTCAAGGCCTTCTCCTTATCATGGGAGGGAAGGTTTATAATGGGAGGGAGGTGGGGAGAAAGTGGAGTGGTGGTGGTGGTGGTCTCACCCCACCCACCACTTGTCGGCGTGGGATGGTGGTGGGGAGTCAGGGCCTCCTAGTTGGCGTGGACTGTGGCCTCATCATTGACATCGTTGTCTTCTCCTCATTCTTCCTGTCGTCATCGTCTACTTCACTTCCCCTCCATCCCGCCAGCTGGTGGCGTCAACTGGGGGGGGAGTAAATTTTTTTTGCAATAATTTGGAAAATTATTGAGGGGAAGAGAGGTTCTTATGCGAGGGGGGTGGGGGGATATTACAGGCTTGTAGTTGATTACAAGGCATTCTAAATGTTTGTTGACATAGAATGCTTGGCAAGCCCACGAGCTTGAACTTTTTTCAATGAGACCTAATGAGAGGAGAGTTTTATTTTCATCTTGGCAGATTTGCATATCCTCATTAGGGCTCAATCTTAAATGAGTAGCTTTAGTGGGAGTACTTTGGGGGAGCTCAGGAAGATATATAAAATATTTAGTATTTTTTGAGAATTGGAGAGGATTATCTAAGGAGAATGTCATGATTTTATCCTTCCATTGCTGAAGTTGAGGAGCATATAGTTGCTTTTGTTGGAAAACCCATCTTTTGAACCTTGTGTCACAAGCATTAGTACATGTAGAAGTAATGAGGGATAATGTCATGGAGAAATGTTGGAGAGGGGCATTGAAGGACTCACTTGTGAAGAAGGGAGAAACCTTTTGGTAATCAAATGTAATAGGCTTGAAGTGACTCATAACATCCACGCCAATAATCATGTCAAAATCTATAGATTTGATAAGACAAACTACAAGGGGAACTTGTAAATTACCAATTTGGCATCTTACCTTGGCCATTTTTTGAATGGCTAACCTTTTGTTAGAGGCCAAGGATACATTGATTTCTTCTTCAAGTTGTTCAACCTTGTTAGTTGGCACATAATGGTCTTCATAGACTGTCAGGAGAGAGTTTGTTTTCTAGGAGGGCATCTAATTGCATACGAGCGTGTCAAGAAACAGACACCTTAATAGGAACAAGTAGGAGTTGGGTTGTGCCCCACCAATAGCAGAAATGTGATGATCTTAGGTTTTTGCAATCTAGTTTTCATTAATGGATTTGTCTTAAACTGTGAGCTTTGCCAAATCTTTACTTTGCTTCTCAATCTGGGTCATGAGAATATTCTACTAGTAGGCAATGAGGAGTTCTAGTATCTCGGTAAGGTTGGCCTCTACTTTAGGCTTCTTCAGTTGTTTTTCAATGTTCAAAGCAATATGGAGAGGCATTTTATCCTTTTTCGAGAATGATTGTGGAGGGTTGGTGTAGGAAGGGAAAGCAGATTCCTTCTTCTTAGCATCCTTGACAATTTGCTAGATAGTTCGGGGTTTAGGGAACATTTCAAAGAGATTAGTGGTAACAAAAGCATCCTAATCAAGAATAGTCTTAGAACTTTCTCCATTAAGAAAAACAAATTTCCGTTCTTTTGAGAGAAGTTTGGAGAAATGGTCTTTCTTTTCCTCATCAAAATGGGTGGGGGAGTGAGAAGATGAAGAGAAAGACCTTGGTAGGCTAGGTGAAACCAAATCATAATTAGAATGCCATTTGTAGGGTTTAGGGTTTAGGGTTTACTTATGGGTTTAGGGTTTAAGGGCTTAGGGCTTGGGGCGGCCTAGGGCCTAGGGCCTAGGGTTTAGGGGTTAGGGTTGAGGGGTTAAGGGTTTAGGGTTTAAGGGCTTAGGGTTTAGAGTCTAGGGTGTAAGGGCTTAGGGCTTAGGACTTAGTGCCTAGGGCTAAGGGCCTAGGATTTATGACCTAGGGCCTAGGGTTTAGGGTTTGGGGATTGGGGTTTGGGGTTTTGAATTTCAAGTCTAGGGTTTAGGGTTCAGAGTTGAGAATTGAGGGTTTGTAGGTTTTAGGATCTAGCATTTAGGGTTTAGGGCTTAGGGTTTAGGGGTTAGGTGTTACAATGTTACAAGACATATCGCGGAAAAGGATCACACAACCAAAAGAAAGCAGAGAAAGACTAAGGAAGTACAAGTCAAAAAGTTAATGAAGAAGCTCATTTTGCCCAGGTAGGAAAAGTGGAGGAGAAGGAAAGCCCAGAGAAAACATGGGAGACCAATGAATATTCTAGCAATGTGCTCTGAAGGATGAAGGAGGTCCTTTTAAAGATAGATGATGCTCTCTCAAGGATGAGGGAGAACCTTTGAGAGAGCTCTCGCAAGGAAAGTGCAGGGCGCGATGCAATTCATTTTATAAGAGCGCTAGGTTCCCTCCTGTGCAAGTTGTAAAGTCTAAACGGACATGGGTGAAGGGATAAGGCAACTAGAAGGAAATGGAGAAAGAAGACCTTGACAAGATGCTTGGTCATGTAAAAAAGGGGATGGGTGCCCAAGGGATTTAGGGTTTTGTATATAAACTCAAAAAGTGAATGAGAAGCTCATTCTTTGGTGTGTGGCAAAAGTGATCTCTTCTTCTCTTCTTCTCTCCTTCTTGCTTGCTTGTGTGTGCTTGAGAGAGGGAGTGAGTGTGTGAGGGTGAGGGATCATGGAGAAGAAGCTCTCCATCATCTCCTCTATTCTTCTTCTCTTCTCTTGTGTGCAGCTATGGAGGATGGAGCTCGAAGGAGGAGGCTTGAGGTTGCTTGAGCTTACATCTCAAATCATGGAGCTACACCGACTTGCTTGACGGAGGAGGCTACTCATTTGGGCATCAAGGTAAGCTCACTACACCACCGTAGGATTGAAGGCACGTCAACTAGGTGAGAGATAGCCATTTGTGCTTGCTTGAAACGCTTGAAGCAATAAGCGGTCCGTGGGTCTTGGTAGTTGAGCGTGAGCTCCCACTACATTAAGGTTTAGGGTGTAGGGGTTAGGGGTTAGCATTTTGAATCATTTGCCTAGGATTTATTCTTTGCATTCCCATTCACTTGCTTGATATTTAACATTGTTGATTGTATATTATGACACTTTGGAGAGCAACTTTGAACCTGGTTTTCTTTTGTGTGGTCAAGTGCTTTGGGCATAAGAAATTATAGTTTTCTTTGTTGCAAGCTTTTTGACCTCCTTGATATAAAGAAACTTTCTTATGAAGGATGCACCTTTGGAGAGAGCATATTCTTCATTTCTATTGCTATAGTAGTCGTTGAAAGTACCCATGCTAGAGAGTTATCCAAGTTTCTTTTGAAGGGGAGGCATTCTATATAGATTTGATTTGCATAGATCCTTTGCCAAAATAAATATTAAGGGGATCCATGTGCAAAAAAGATCATGTATACATAATCAATGTTTGTAGATCCTTCGTGTAGGATAGTCTTGACAAATAGACATCCTATTATGCAGTTATTAGTGGTCAGTTGTATACCATGATGCTTTTTAAAGTTGCATGGAGCATCTTTTGTAAGATTCCTTATGTCATGACTCTGCTCAAGGATCAGAAGAAAGAGAATACATGGATCATCATCTTTATAAACTTCCTTCAGATATTCCCATCGTCTCCGAAGATTACCTTTAATAGCTAAATTAGGAATAGCATCCAAGGGGGTATCTAGAACCTTTGCATAGAAGAAAGTTGGAGAGAAGAGCACTATGTGCCATGATATAGATTTCCAAACAGTGTAGTGATGGCTAGGGTAGTACATTCTCCCTTAGTTGAAACATACTTGGAGTTTTTTCACCTTCTATTGAGAGATATGCATCATTTGGAGAATGAAACAATGATGATGAAGTATGTTCATCTTCAAATGAAAGAGATCCATCATTGAGGCAACATGGTCCTAGTACCATCATATAAAGTCTTTCATCAGAGTTTGCATAGTCGAGGGCTCCGACATGATCCTCATTATCATCATTATCGCAATCTTCACAATGTTCTAATTTTGTAGAGCTTGGTGGATCATAGTCTAACATGTTATAAGTAGGGCATCCCATTGTGCGAGAATGATATGAAATATAGTCAGGAACATACTGCCTAAATGTAGTTGAGTTGAGGATAAATTTTTCAAAGTTACATATTTTATCATAGTTTGGATTATATGGATATGGGTATTCATATTCATCATCACCATAGTAATCCCAACTAGAATCATCATTTCAATTGTCATAGTCATTAGGATTGGTTTGGGTTTGGATATCACCATTACAGTATTCCCAACCAAAATCAACAGTCCATTGAGCACAGATATCACATGTATGTTTTTCTTCAGTTTGGAACCATTGGGAGCTTTATGGAGGTTGGTAGTTACTCTTTTGTAGCCAGTTATTAGTGGGATCATCCAAGGATTTATAGCTCAGATCGGGATTAGAGACTTCTGGGTCTAGCTAGGCATTGGGCTCTCTGTGGATATTTTTTAGTTTATATTTTGCCAATTAATAATATCCTTTTTACATATTTCTTCTTGATAGTTAGCCCAATCTTCATAACAAAAACCCTTTTCATCCTCTCTTAGAGTAGTTTTTCTAACTCAAACTGGATCTAATGGATCTGAAGAAGGAAAGTAGGGATGGGATAGGATCTCACCATCGGATCTTGATGTAGCATTGTGATTCTTCTTCTTCGGTAGTTCTTCGGTTTGGCCTTCAAGTACTCATTTGTTTGTGAAGAGAATCCAAAGCTGCTTCAACATAGTCTTCAATCCTTGATACATAGTCAGCTAGTCTTGTAGGCTTTGAGATTTTGATGCTGGGTTATGGATAGTTGTGCTTTCATGATTCATTATTAGCATTAGTTCCTAAGTCAGTAGGAGACCACTGATCATTTGGAGGAACTTTCTTGCTTGATCCTACTAGCTCTTTTCCTTTGCATTTCTTCTTTGGAGAAGAAGAATTCATCATGTAAAGTATTTCACTAGGGGCAGTCTTTGGGAGGCCTTTTAACTTATTGGAAGATTTTGGCATGAGAGAACCTCCTATTTTGTTCTTCCAAAATAGGAGGTTCAAATCTATTGGTAAGATCACGAGATTTGAAATCCTTTGGTGGTTTAGATCTTTTGATACCTTTTGCTTTCTCCTTTATCGTCATGAGGCTTCTTTTCATTGGCTAATTTTGAAAAAGACTCTTGAGATAGAGATGTACCTTCTTGTCACCTATGTTGAAGCTATTAGCTTTCTTTTCTGGTGCGACCAAGATTTCTTTCGGAATGGTTGTCATCATACCAAGAGAGGGTGGATTTTTCTCAATCCATTGTTCAGTGAATTCTTTGGTAGGGGTAAGTTGAAACCAAGGGTTGTTGATATGTTCTTCTTCCCATACCTTGGTCCAAGCATAATCTTGCTCTTCATTTAGCTGTGCGAGGTTGTTGATAGGGATGATGGGTTCATCTTCCCATGCTCCAATACAAGTATGATCATGTTTAGCCTAGAAACTAAGTTTCTCTTTTGGGCTTGTGAGTCCAATCATTACAACTAGAAAACTTAGGAGAGATAGGCTATTGGTTATATCTGCATGTATGAGAACTTAGTGTTTGAGAAGGTGATGTTAGAGAATCATGATTAGTTCACATTCTCTTTCTTGCCAATGCTTTAAATCAATATGGTGGCAGTGACATGCATCTTTATAGCAAAGGCCTCTTAAATATTCTCGAACCTGAATAGAACTCTTCAAGACGCTTGCTAGATTAGATTCTTTAGCAATTATCTCGCCATAAATATGAGAATCTTCCCAATGGTACTGCCTTTTTTTTGCTTGATAGGATCTTTCATCGAAGACTAGTTCATCTAGAAAAGAAGCAATGAGAGGTCTATTAGAAAAATCCTACCTTTTGATGATGTAATCTTCCAGTTCGAGAGGATATCTCTTAGTGATATTTGGTTGCTTGTATCTGGCTTCAAGAAGCTCTTCTTCTTTATCCGCTTCGTACCATGATTCTTGTTCATTGTCTGGAAACAATGTCCAAGATGTTGGAGGAGCTCTTGGAAGTTTAGGAGAAATTTTTGCATGATACTTTTGGGGAGAAGTCTTAAGAATAGTCATATCAGGTGGGGAAGAATTAAGAGAAATTATGTATTCTTCAAATTCTGGTTTAACTTTACTACTCCTGATTATCTCCTTTTGTTTATGTTTACGATGCATCATGCAAAGGATATCATGATTTTCCAAATCTCTTTTCTTCAAGGAATTTAATGAATCACAAAGAAGTAGAGAAAGTAGATGATGGCTCCTTTTCTTTACCTTTGCTAGTATCTTGAAATTTAGTATCTTGAGATTCCAAATCTCTATTCTTCAAGGAATGTGACAAAATAGTAGTGGTAGATGATGATCTCTTTTCTTTTTCTTGACTAGGATCTTGATTTTCCAAATCTCTAGCCTTCAAGGAATGTAATAGAATGCAAAAATAAGTAGTGAATGGCTATCTTTTCCTCTTTTCGGGAGTAAGAGAATGTTGTTGAGGAATAGGAGAGGAGCTTGATGCCAAAGATTTAGGTTCTTCTTCAAGATCAAGAGGATGAGACTATGAAGAAGCATTAGAAGACCGAGATGCATCATTCTTGATTTTATCTTTAGGATCACTAAGTTGAGAGTGTGGAGTAACACCAAGACGAGACTATAGAGTAACATGTGAATTCTTTTCCTCTTCTTTAAGATGAACATGATAAGACTGTTTAGAAATAGGCAAAGAACCAAATGCAAGATTCTTGTGTTTAGCAGCATGAAGATCAATAGGATGAGATTGTTGGGGCTCAATCGAAGAACTGGATGTGAGATTCTATTTCTCTAACATCATAATAACTTAATGCAAGATTATCTTGTCAATTTTCATAAATATGTGGAGGAACATTGGAATAACCAAATGCAAGATGTTTGTTCTTATATTTAGGACTAAGAGGATGAGATTGTTGAGGAACACTAAAAGAGTTAGATGTAACAGGAGGAGAGCAGTGTGGAACAGTAGAAGAACTAGATGCAAGACCTTTTTATTTTTCTATTAGATCTATGAGTTGTTCTATATAACTAGTTTGAAGACTAACTCTCTTGACAAGTTCATTAATATCAGGGATAATAGATCCTATAGAGGGATTATCTAAGTATTGCATACTAAGAGGATTTGTATGAACATTAATGAAGTGATTCGGATAAGAGGTAGACTCAACAAGATTATTGCTTTGAAAGGATTTTGTAGATTTTAAAGAAATGACATGAGAGGATATTTCCTCTAAGGATTCTTAGGGAATAGAAGAAGAGGCTTTTCTTAAGAGATAGTGAGGTTCAAAGAGAGAAGATATTCTATTTAGGATATCACTAAATTATAGATAACTAGACTATACCTTAGAAGCTTTGGAATATTTGGAATCTCTTTCGTTCGAATGAAGTGTAGCTAGTTGTTGCGCAAAAACAAACTTTGCTTCTTCTTTAGCATTAGAGACACACGAAATCATCTGACCTTGAAATGAAGCCATAATATTCGGAACTCCAATTGTTTGAAAAATGGAACATGGATGTGAGCCTTACTTTTAAAAAAAGAAATGTTTCCTCCTACTCCAGCATTAATAAGAGAAATTTCTACTAACAATTATGCTATGTCTCGATCTTCAAAAGAAAAGCAAAAGCAACCAAGAATTGAACCAAAGCTTTTAGACCCAGCCATGAAGAAACTCCATACTTGGCTTCCTGTCGACACACATGAACAACTCTAGAAGACCACTAGTGATCCACTATGCCTCCATTGCAAAAAGCTTGTGGAGTCTATGCCCACTTCCTCTACCTTAAATGTCATCCAGACACAACTTGCATCTTTTTGTGTCCAAGACATAGAAATAGTTGGAGCTCCCTTCATTATTCCTTATTTAGGTAATTACTCTTAGAAAGACATGGCCACAAATTGGCAAAGTAGGTCTACTTATGATCTTAATGAGAGTCTAACTCAAGTTAGCCAACAACTTACCAATATAGAGATTCTTATTGATATCCAACAAAAACAAAAAAATATTGTATCTAGCTCCTCTCTTATTCCTCCTCAAGCTCCAATTAAACCAAAATCCAACACACTCCCAACTTGGTTTTCGTTGAAATATTTTCAAGCAGAGCATAGAAAGGACAAATGAAAAAACATCATTGGGGATGTCGTAAGGACATGGCACGAGATCTTAATTCCAGCTTGGATGAAAAAGTAATTTGGATCCCCAAAATCCAAAATCTTGCTCGATGCCCTAAACCCTCTCCTGAATTGGCCTATGAGGCTGATATAGAAGCAGAATATATCCCTACAAATTTTCCCTAGTAGGCAGCCATGCATTACAAATTTTCCCTAGTAGGCAGCCATGCATTACTAAATGTTACCCTACTAAGCTTCAAGATTGGATCATCCATTCTAAAGAATATCCGAATGAAAATCTGCTTGAAGAAAAAACCTATGTTTTGAAAATTGTCGGTGCCATTGGGAAGACTCTTGGACTTGTGGAGAAATTATAGTTGATCCAAAAGAATGCTCCTAGGAAGCCCAAAGACCCAAAGTCACTTCTCAAAAAGATATGAAAGATCTTTGTTTCCAAGATCATCCTCATGTTAGCAAACTGAAGTCCAACACATTGATCTCAACCATTGGCAAGATCTAGAATATGATAAGATATTAAGGCCCTAGTAAAAGAAAAATTCCACAAAAGATCAATACCCTTCAGTGATCTGGTCTTCCTCTTGAGGATGGCCATGATTATTATGAACAGACTAGTCCCCATCTATCTGATTCTGCTGGTGCTTCTTCTTCTTCTTCTTCTTCCCACAAATCTAATGCTTCTACCCATGACAACGCCACCATCTATACTTTCAATGTACTTGAAGAGGACTTTGGAGAATCCTCCAAAAGAAACCGACATAGGCATCACCGTGGATGCAGCATGTATAGAGGAGGCAAACACAACCATTTGGAGAAAGACTTATCAAAGCTCCCTCTTCAAGTATTTCCTATAAATGGCATTCTAGTAATGATTTGGTTTCATCTAGCCTTCCCAAGTCATCCTCTTCATTTTCTCATTCCACCACCCATTCAGATGAGGAAAAAGAAGACGACTTCTCCAAACTTCTCTCAAAAGAAGGAAAATTTATTTTTTTGAATGGAGAAAGTTCTAAGACTATTCTTGATGATGATGCTTTTGTTACTACTAACCTCTTTAAAATGTTCCCTAAACCCCGAACTATCCAACAAATTGTCAAGGATGCTAAGAAGACAGAATCTACTTTCTCTTCCTACACAAACTCTCTAGAATCATTCTCTAGAAAGGATAAAATGCCTCTCCCCATTGCTTTGAACATTGAAAAACAACTGAAGAAGCCTGAGAAGATGCCAACCTTACCCAAGTTACCCAGGCACTCCAAACTCTCCTTGCTCAACAACATACCCTCATGGCCTAAGTAGAAGAATTGGCAAAGAATCAAGTAAAAGAAAAATCCATAAATGAAAATAAAATACTAGCAACACAAGATCACCACATTTTGGCTATTAGAAGGGCCTAGCAACTAGATGCTTTGCTAGACATAGGCTCTTTCTTGATGTAAAGACCATTATGTACCAACTAACAAGGTTGAATAATGTGAAGAAGAATCCTTGGCCTTTAACAAAAGGTTAGCCATTCAAAAAACAGCCAAGGTAAGATGCCAAATTGGTAACTTAAAAGTTCCCCTTACAGTTTTTCTTATCAAATCTATAGGTTTTGACATGATAATTGGCATGGATGTTATGAGTCACTTTAAGCCTACTACATTTGATTACCAAAATGTCTCTTTCTTCTTCAAAAGTGAACCCTTTGATGCCCCTCTCCTTCAGCATTTCTCTAGAACACTATCTCTAATCACTCCTACCTATACCAATGCCTATGATCTAAGGTTCAAAATATGATTTTTTCAACAAAAGAAACTATATGCTCCTCAACTCTAGCAATGGAAGGATAAAATCATGACATTTTCCTAAGATAATACTCTTCAATTTTTAAAAAATACTAAATATTTTATATATCTTCCTGAGCTCCCCCAAAGTACTCCCACAAAAGCCAGTCATCCACCAGGATTGAGCCCTGAGGATATGTAAATATGCCAAAATGAAATCAAAACACTCTTCTCATAAGGTCTTATTGAAAAAGTTCAAGCCCATGGGCATGTCAATAATTCTATGTCAACAAACATTCAGAACAAAAATGAGGAAAGAAAAGGCTCGTAATCAACTACAAGCCTCCTAATAAGTTCCCTGTTGACAACAAACATCCCTTGCCCTTAAAAGATGATTGCATCCAAAGGCTCCAAGGTGCCCAGGTTTTCTCTAAGTTTGATTTAAAATGTAGGTTTTGACAATTTAAAATTATCCCATTTGACAGGTATAAAATCGCCTTCTCCATGCCCAAATGCCATTTCCAATGGGTTGTTCTCCCCCTTCCCTCTATCAACAATGGATGGATACTATATTTTTACCCCTTTGCCATTGTTGTGTGGCTTACATTGACGACATCCTTCTCTTTTCTAAAAATTTCAAAAATCACATAAGAGAGTTCTTTGATTTCTTCAAACTACTACAAACAGAAGGATTAGCACCCTCCCCCACTAAGTGTGAATTTGCCATGCTTGAAGCCAAATTCCTAGGAGTTATTGTATACAATGGTAGTATTAGACTCCAAGAAGATGTAGTAAAAAAGATCATTGAAACTTTTGAGGCCCCTCTTACTCATATTAGACAACTACAACAATTACTTGGGTGCCTCAATTGGATCCACTTCCATGTTCCTGCCCTCAAAACATATACCTCCCAATGGACAAGAGCCCATTTCGAATGGACCCTCCATCATGAAGCAATCTTCCAATCCTTAAAACAAGTTATTCCTCAACTACCCCCATTCTGCATCCCCTCACCTGGCAATCCTCTCACTATTTATTTTGATGCCTTAGATTCAGGTTGGGGAGGAATGTTAACACAAACAGAACAAGGAAAATAAAAAGTTTGCAAATTTTCTTTTGGCACATTCACCTCCATAGAGAAAAATTGTCCCTCATTCCATTGAGAAATCCTAACACTCAAAAAATGCATCAAAAGCTTTCATATCTTTGTGGAGCATGTCTCATTCACGGCTAAAAAAGATCTAAAAAACATACAAGGTTTCTTATCAGGTCCTTATTGTTTGATAATCTCCAAATAACCTATAAGCATGTGCCTATCCATAAAAACATAATGGCTGACATACTTTGTAGATGGTATGACAATGACATCTCTAAATAAAAAACGCATTGGACAAATACTACTGTGGCCATGTGCAAAACCTTCAACCCATTGTACAAATACTACTGTAGCCATGTGAAAGCCCTGAAAATCTATCCAACTTTTTTCAAATCACATGGGTTTTGATGTACAAACCCTTTTTTCTAGGCCAGCTGGCTCGGACTTTTTAACCCCTAAGCTACTCAAAACATTTATATAAGGAGGACCAAGACTTGAAGCAAGGTATCTGTTTTTCCAATCCTTCTCTGATTTTCCATACTCTTGTAATCACTACATCTACCTTATCCACCATTTCCACCTATGTACCCTTCTCTACCTTGTACTACCAAAAGCTACTAATACATATGCTTGGTCTCCATCTTGAGCAAACATCTATCTACATTTGTCTAGTTTGATCTTGCTTTCTTCATTAGTGTTGTGTCCCCATGCACTTCACTTTGAAAGTGGTATTAGAGCCCATAGTATTTGAGTTTTGGGTGTGTTCTCTTGTAACTCAAGATCCTCAAAGGACGTTATTGTCATGTTTGCCATTGGCATTTTGGCTCAAGTCCCTGTCTTCTCTTGCAATCTGAGCTCTCCCATTCCGAATAACTATGGCTTCCCATTTCAAGGTCAGATGAGTTTGTGCGTCTCCAACACTAAAGAAGAAGCAAAGTTTGCTTCTGCATGACAACCACTTGCACTTCATTCAAACAAAAGAGATTCAAAGCTTTTCAAAGCTTCTAAGGTATAGTCTAGTGATCTAAAATTTAGTGATGTCCTAAATAGAATATCGTCTCTCTTTCAACCTCACTATCTCTTAAGAAAAGCCTCTTCTTTTGTTCCCCAAGAATCCTTGGAAGAAATATCCTCCCATGACATTTCAAAATCTACAAAATCCTTTCAAAGAGATAATCTTATCGAGTCTACTTCTTATTCTAATCAATCTATTAATGTTCATAAAACCCCTCTTAGTATGCAGTGCTTAGATAATCCCTCTAGCTCCATAGGATCTAGTATGCAATCCATCCAGAATTGCATTCAAGAACTTGTCAATAGTTTTAATCTTCAAACTAGTTGTATATAACAACTTATAGATCTAAAAGAAAAACAAAAATGTCATGCATCTAGTTCTTCTACTATTCCACAACACTACCCTCTTGTTACATCCAATACCTCTACTATTCCTCCCCAACAGATCCATGAAGAAAGACAAAAGAATCTTACATCTAGTTCTTCTTCTTTTGTTATGCCCCAATAGTCTCATCCTATTGATCTTCAAGAAAAACAAAGAGATCTTACATCTAGTTCTTCAATTGAGCCTCAAAAGTCTCATCCTCCTATTGATCTTCATGCTAAACACAAGGATCTTGCATATGGTTCTTTGTCTATTTCTAAACAGTCTCATCATGTTTATCTTAAAGAAGAGGAAAATAATTGAAATGTTACTCTATAGTCTCATCTTGGTGTTACTCCACACTCTTGACTTGGTGATCCTAAAGATAAAACCAAGAATGATGCATCTCGGTATTCTGATGCTTCTCCATAGTCTCATCTTCTTGATCTTGAAGAAGAACCTAAAGCTTTGGCATCAAGTTCCTCTCTTATCCCTCAACAACATTGTCTTACTCCCAGCAAGAGGAAAGAACAACCATTCACTACTTCTTGTGTTCCAGTACATTCCTTGAAGAATAGAGATTTGGAAAATCAAGATCCTAGCAAAAAAAAGAAAAGAGGTCATTATCTACCACTACTTGTGTTTTGAAGAATAGACATTTGGAATCTCAAGATATTGAAACTCAGGATACTAGCAAAGGTAAAGAAAAGGAGTCATAATCTACTTATTCTTGTGCTTCATTTAAGAACAAAGATTTGGACAATTTAGAAAACCAAAATACTCTTTGCATGATATATAGCAAAGAAAATGAGCTAATAGGATCAGTCAAGCTACATCAACATTTGAAGAAGAAATATCTTCTCTTAATTCTTCACCAATTAATATGCACATTCTTAAGTCCTCTCCCCAAAAAGAATAGTGCATAAATTTCTGCTAAAGCTTCTCCTCCAACATCTTGGAATTTGTCCCTAGAAAATGAACAAGAGTTATGGCATGCAACAACTAAATAAGATGAGTATGAAGAGCTTCATGAAGCTGAATACACGCAACCATATATCATGAAAAGATATCCTCTCAAGCTAGAGGTTGATGCTATACAGAAGGATGATTACTCTAATAGACCTCTTGTTGCTTCTTTGTTGGCTAAACTAGTTTTGGATCAAAGATCCTATGAAGCAAAAAGGCAATGTCATCGCAAAGATTCTCATATCTATGGGGAGATAAGTAGTAGAGGCTCCAATCCCATTGACACCTTGAGATCTATTAAAGAGAAGGAAGCTCTCAAAGGCCTACGTTGTATGGATGCTCCTCAGAATCTAAATGAGGTTAATCATATTGGCTTGAAGCATTGGCATGAAAGGAAACATGTAGAGACTATATATGACATATTAAGAGAAGATCTTAGTTCCCCTTCCTCTCCTCAAGTAAGTGATCATGATTCCCCAACATTGAATTCTTATACATGTAGATGTAATCAAGAGTCCAACTATCTGAAGTGTCCTTGTGCTAAGGACCGAAGTAACAAAACTGAAAGAAGAATTCAATCTCTAGCAAAGTTAGCTATAGAACAAGACCATGCTTGGATCAAGGAATGGGAAGATGAACCTTGGGAAAAGGAACCTACCATTCCTAACCACAACCCTTTGTCCCAACATATCGCTATTATACAACTCCTTGAATAATGGTACGGGAAAGATCTGCCTTGTCTTAGCATCATGAAAGCCATTCCAAAAGAATCTCTCTTCATACTAGAAGAGCAATAGAAAGATGACATCTCTGTGACATTCTCAAAAGCAAACGAAGAAGAATTATATCTCTATGTCATCCATAACAAAATAAGACATATCCCAATCCTGAGAGTTTTTGGGAGCAAAAAAATGTAAGTCTCTATCTCAAGAGTCTTTTCATTTAGACACATTTCTATCTTTAGAATTGGGTGATAGAATAATTTGATGAGGCGATAAATGAGAAAGAAAAAATTCTAAGCCCCAAAGCACCACTAAAGGGATCATCTTTTCCTAAATCCCCACAGAAGTCAAAATCTCAATCTGACACTCCTTTTTGGAAAATAAACATTTCCCTTCTATTTCTTTCATGACAAGCTCTTCTTTTGAGGAGCTAACCATCCAAGAACTCTTCTCTCTGTGTCTCCGAAAAAATACTCTTGATAAAGCACTTATGATGGTAAGCTCTTCTCCTCCAAAACAAAGGGACAAAGACACAGAGTTCAAAAGATCGAGCAAAGATATTCCTCCAAAGGTTGGTGGTCTTCTACTAACTAAAAAATTAAACAATGTTACATGATGATGATAATGGACCATGTGAATACATCTATCCACAACCCAACATCAAAATCTCAAAGCCTACAATGTTTTAAGAGTAAAACACAGAGTAAAACACACATGTGATATTTGTGCTCAATGGAATGATGATTCAGGTTGGGATGATAATGACCAAACTAAAGAGAAATTATATTATTGTAAGGACTTTGCTAATGATCTTGTTTGGGATTATTATGATGATAATGATAAAGTCATGGTAAAATTAGTAAGTTTGAAAAACTTGCCCTTAGCATAACTAATGAATTTGTCCCTGACTATATCCCATATCATCGTCACACAATAAAATATCCCACTTACACCAAATTGAGCTATGATCCCCCAGCCTGAATATTTTGCCTCCCATAGTCAAGGTTGGATTATTAATGATGCAAATCATGTCAAAGCATTTGACTATGATCAACATCTTTATTTAGTGGTACCAAGAACACATTCTCTTGGTGATTCATATCTTCTCTCTACATATAAAAAAGCCGTGTCACTATTTATTCTTTGAATACTGCAAATCTTCCCTTCAAAGAGGAAGAAATTCCATCCATCTTCCAAGTAAAGGAGAACTTTCTATTATGGCCACAACCAGACTATTTGGAGATCTACAAGAATCATATGGTGATCTTCCCTCAAAAATTTCTTGGAACTTCCTTGGATCCTACCCCTGATTCCAAGTATTAAAGGTAATCTCAGTGGTGGGAATCTTTGAAAGAAATATATAAAGATGATGATCCTGGTATTATCTCTCTTCTAATCCTTGAAGAGAGATAATAGCAGAACTAGCATAGAAGGTGCTCCTTGCAAGATGGTCCTTGCAAAATCACAAAAATAATGGTAAGCACCTTACTAATTAATCAAATAACCTACTACTAATAAACAAATATTTTTTTCCTCAAAAAAGGTATTATCTAAAAAGGGCCTTTGAACAAAACACTATCATCCTAGTCATTCTCCACTCCTTCTAGCAAAGATGAAAAGAGTGCCTAAGAAGCATCCTTCACCAACAAAGAAAATCTCCTCTAACAAAATAATAGGTCAAAAGAAACTTGCATATCTCTTTAGCTTGGGCACCTTCAACATGTGCTATAGCAATAGAGATGAAAAGAATGCTCTCTCCAAAGGAACATCCTTCACAGCCAAATAAAATTTCTTTATCTCAAGGCTACCCAACACAACAAGGAGGTCAACAAAGAAAACTGTTTTTCTTCAACAAGGAACACTATGTTTTCTCATGGCTAGATCTTCTATTAAAATGGTCAAAGAACTTGATTACACAATCAAAAACTATGTTCAATAGGGCCCTCCCAAGTGTCACAATGGGCAATCACCAAAGTTGGATATCAAGCAAATAATAAAAAGGATGATCCCAAGCCAAGGATTCAAAATGGCGAGATTAACAAAACCTGCATTTGCCATTTGCCAAAAACCAACCTCAACTACAAGGGTTATTTTCATCAAAAGAAAATATCACTTGTTTTGAAAAATTCAAAGAAAAAGGAAAGCCTTCAATTATTGCTATATAGCAATTATGACCGACCATTGGAGAGAATTCAAGCATGGCCAAATGTGAGATTCACAAAAACTCAAAAGCATTAAAAACTTTTTCCTATACAAAGGATGAAGCCATAAATAAAAACCATGCAAAATGCACATCCACATTCCAAACTTTTATGCGTGCAACTCAAAAGAGGGTGAAGTCATATCAAACATGCATACTTCTTTATGCAATACAAAGAAGAGGAGAAACTAAAATAATGAAGAAGTGATGGATGAATTAAAAGAAATTATGAATGGAGAAAAAGAAATGCTAAAACATTTCTTTAACAAATAGATGGAGCCTTAAAAAAAGAAATACCAAAATATTTATTTAACAAAAGAAAAGATGGATGAAAATGCAAAAAGATATCATGCCAACAACAAAGACTTTTTATGAAGAAAACTTATATGAAATCCTTTCTTCAATAAAGACAACTAATCAGCATAAGAAAGGCACATGGTAGCAAGAAGAAAAGGCACATGGATGAAAAATTAAACACATACATCTCCTTTCAAAAATAAATATTTTGAGATGGTACTCCTTCACGTGAATAACATGTTATTCTTTAACCTTTCACATGGATAGAAAGTTCCACATTTTCATGAGGAACCCATTTCCTCTAGAGAGTTCCTTCTCTATGATAAAATATCCATCTATTATTTGTAATAGGGAACTCCCTTGGATCTATGAAAGGGAGTTCTCTCATCCCTAGAGAGGGGGGGCTTTCACAAGCCTTTCACAAGTCTTTTGTAAGTTTTATTTTGTAGTTCCATTGGTTTTTAGTTCTTTCTTGAATAAGCTCAACAAGCCTCTCACACCTTCTCTCTCAAGCTTCTCTTGTGCAAACCCTTGTCTCCCTTGAGCTCTTACCCTTAAGCCTCTCCATCTTGCTCTCCCATACTCATGTAACAAGAAGATCTCCACCTTGCTTCTCCGCTACTCTTCTCCAAGCTTCCATACTTCCTTACTCCATCAAGCTCTTACCTCTACCATTTCCATCCAAGCTTCCTACTCCCTTAAGCTTTGTACTCCTTAAGCTTCATACTCTTACTTCCACCATATCCTTTATCTACCACAAAAGCTTCCATCTTCCATAAGCCTCCACCTTTCTCTAATAGCTTACTCTTGTGCTTCCACCATATCCACCACCACCATCTCCACCTACTCTATGTACCCTTCTCTACCTTTTACTACCAAACGCTACTAGTACATATGCTTGGTCTCCATTATCTTGTAATCAATGTTTCTATCTCTTGTCTGGCTACGCTTTCTTCAAGTGTTGTGTCTCCATGCGTTCACTCTGTAATTGTTGTGTCTTTGTGCATTCACTTTTAAATTGGTGTGTTCTCTTGTAATCCAAGATCCACAAAGGGCGTTATTGTCGTGTTTACCATTGGCCGTGGTGATGTTAGCGTTTTGGCTCAAGTCCATGTCTTCTCTTGTAATCTGAGCTCTCCCATTCCAAATAACTAGGGCTTCATTTCAAGGTCACATTAGGAGAAATATGGAATCTCTTTTTTTCCCTTTAAGGGATTTGTCTCAACTCTCTCTATCTAAAAAGAGATTTCAAAATAATATTATAATAAGAGATCTTCTACAATCAAGCAAATCTTGTATTTGTATTTTCAATAGATTTCACCTATCATTTTATTTCCAAACTGTCGGATAAGGTCACTTATTTACAAAATCCTCATAACTAAAAAAATACAATTCTATTTTCTCTAAAAAGAGAGGCAATAATTGGTATTTAAATCTTTAATGCTCTCATGACTTTTCAACATTAAAATATATTAGAATTATTCTTGTGCTTGCTTCTTAAGAGGGTGGAATTTAAAAAGTGATATAAAATGACGTAAACATCATATTTTAGGATTATTTTTTACCGAGACACCTTTTTGACTTGAGATTTTCCTTGTAAATTTTTATCATTTTTTGACAATTCTATGCCTATTTCTCGACATTTTTTCATTTCCTCTGAAAGCTCTAGTTTTGTCCCAAAATTTGTGTACTCTTTTCCTTCCCTCCAGAATATGGTTTCTTGCATACAAATTCTTCTGAATTAGCATTGGAGTGGTTTTGATACCATTTGCTAAAATCAAATAATCTCTATCTACAACACTCTCTACCCTCCTACAAGCAATCTCGCTCTTCAGTACTATGTAATAAGATATCTTCCTCTTCAACAGTCTATACTACAAGTAATCAAGTGATGATGGAGGTATCTTTATTTTTTAAATTTCTGTGATATTATTATTCTTCAAAGTTGTTATTTAATCCTTAAGCATCAATTCATAGAGAGAGAGAGAGAGAGAGAGAGAGAGAGAGAGAGAGAGAGAGAGAGAGAGAGAGAGAGAGAGAGAGAGAGAGAGAGAGAGAGAGAGAGAGAGAGAGAGAGGAATGTGTGAGATAAACTAAGAAAATAAGTGATAGAGAGTAAATTAGGCCCAGAAGATAAGATGATGTTATTGTTCTCCACTAGCCAAGCTTATGTATAAATGTGTTTAAATATCTTTGATCAATTCTTGGAGAGAGAGAGAGAGAATATTTTGGATAGAACAAAATATAAGACTTGATGCTAATTATAGGTAGATTAAAAGCTAAGATTACAGTCTGATTAGGGGTTGATTAGGGTCTATCATGACTAAAATTAAGAGAAAGAGACAAGATCCAACTGGGTAAAAAAGAACACATATATAGTGAATCAAAGGGGTGTAATTGTGTGATTTGAATGCTAATCCAAGTTAAAATTGACATATGTTTTTCTTTGCAAGACTTGTCACACAAGGACCAAACCTGTGATTTGAATGCTAATCCAAGTTAAAATTGACATATGTTTTTCTTTGCAAGACTTGTCACACAAGGACCAAACCCTACAACAAGCAATGCCTGTCATTAAAGATGCTATGCATGCTACACATGTGCAGAATATGGAGTTATAGTCTAAAGTTATGGAGTTGGAGAAGGAGAATCGAAACATAAAGAGGAAACTCACAATAACTTTGGAGATTGGGCCCACTTTAAAAACCAAAGAAGCACGTCGGCACATCCGATTAGTTAAATCAATTCATTATTTAACCAAAGGAAGTGGACAATATCATAGATGGATATATGCTCAATCTATTACAATGAGAAATATGTTCGCTCATGCAGAGAATGGTACTATTGCCATTCCTAAGCAAGGATATGGTAAAAAATGCATTGAAAAAGCATAAATTCAAGGACATTGCAGATAGTGTTGCAAGTGAGCATCTTAGGGATGTGAGCAACTTGTTTACTGCTATAGATGCTCAGGGATTATGTGACAAGGTAGGAATGAGTTTTGAGTCATACAGTATACTCTATCAACAATTGGATACAGGTTATATGCAAGTCTTCAAAACTAAGCGAGTAATGCCTCTGCCAAAACCATTTCACATGAAGAAGGCTTGAAAACAACTAAAAGAGAAAGTTTTAGAACTAATTGATGAGCCTACGCAACTAGAACACACACACATATTGAAGTATGGTTCCAAAGAAGTTGCCTTTGTATTGAATGCATCCAATAACTTTGTATTGGATATATGTAGGGTTCATATTGCTATGGTCAAGTTCTACAATATGTATGTGGAAGAATGTAGAGGTTGTCCTCAAACTTGATGAGAGTGAGATTATCAAGGGGAAAATGAACCTGTGAGTATGACACTTATGAATTGAGCATTGGATCCCAACATCGATGAAAACCATCCTTTATACTCTAGTGTGCAATAAAAGAATGAAATAAGGTGGCTTGCAACATTTGAAGTACAAAAAAGGAGGACCATGAAGTACTTAAAGTTTTTTAAACCTCACTAATATACCCAATGTTATTCAACAACAAAATAATGGAGAAATTTTACATGTTTGGGGACTATCAAGTTGAATAGCATCTTTGTAGGTGATTTAAAAATATTGAAGTGTATGTTTGGTTTATCAAATGCAGTGAATGTAAAATTTGCATGCATATATTGCATGCAAACTAGGAAGAAAAGAAAAGATGGATCCAAAACGGTGCCCTATTTTGGAAATACCACTAACAAGGATTTACTTTTGCACATTGCATTGTTTGGTTAGAATAATTGAGAAGCTATTATTTGAATATATATGATTTACATACAAGATGTAGCTCGTGTCGCAATCTGATGCTACAATCAAAGAGGTAAAACAAGTCCTCTTTGAAGTTGGATTGCATAGGGGCCAAGTAGAAATAAAAAAGGATGAGAAAAAATCGAGTGAGAGTGGAAATATAATTGTAAACCATGCTTTGGCGGAACTAAGGCTGGGAAGTTTATATTTCCATCTCGAGATGAGGAAGGCAATATACTTGAAAAACAACTTGAGAAGTATGAAGCTTGGAAAAAGTTGTACCTTGCTCTTCCAGATTGGAGCAATGGGGGATGAATGAGGATTGGGAAGGTAGAAGTGTGGATACACCTAGATAGATTAGCAGCTCTCCTACAAAAGTTGAGATTTAGGGATGGTGATGCTAATACATTTAAAGAGACAGTTGCTACTAAATTTCATAAGTCCATGATGGAGGCATAGACTACAAATAGCATAGCACACTACATGGTCAGTATTGTTACCATTACAAAAAAAATCATCAATTTGAATTAGTTTGTGTTTCTAATCTCTCTTCTTATGCATCATATACTTGGAGCACATGGTCCATACTTTGCAGATCAAGGAAGTTTGGTAGTATGGTCAAGGCATGGAACAATCTCATTGGCAAGCTCATTATGCTTTTCAAATGCAACTTATCATGGAGGTGGCATCAATGATTCCAATTCTATGAGGCAATTATTCCAATGGTGGTATAGGAGATTAGAGATAATATACAAGAAAAAAGAAAAGAAGTCCAAAACCTCTTAAGCAGAATTTATAAGTAGGGCAATATATTAAGTGAGAAAAGAAATATATGAAAACAACATAGCTAGACAATGCTACATAGAATGGTTGGCAATCTAAGAGAGAGATGGCAAGAAATGGAGACCTACATAAAAATAACAATTTTGATGCATTTAGAGTTCATGAGAGAGCATAGGTACTAAGGATATGACACATCAATTCTCCTATCTTTAATATGAGAGGCCTTACAAATTTTGTTTAAAATTTTGAAGGTTTGTCACTATGTTTTTCAAAGTTGATTTTGAACTATGTTTTTTAATTATGAAAAGTCAATTTCAAAATCCTAAGACAAAGATATGAAAATTCCAAACCTTAGAACATTCACTGGCCCTAGAGAGAGAGGAGCATGAGGGGGGTGGCAGGAAACAGAGAGAGGTAGGGATGGGATAGAGAAATGAAATGAAATGATACATTTGAAGTTCATTTACACCACAATAAGTTTAAAAGTTTCGTATTTAAGTCAAGTCTCTCCTTTCATCTTTTCCCATTACTCTTCACTCTACCCTCCACCTTTATATCCTTCATCATCATGACCATGGCACGTTCTAAGCTTCCTATCAAGAAGGCACCTATAAGAGCAAGAGCTCAACACTCTTTCGGAATCTAGTGAGAGTACTATTAGTGAAAAAGGTCCCTTGGTGGTGGCTGACAATAGTGTCCCTACTACAACTAATAATGGTGGCACTATTGTGGCCAACAATGGTGGCCCTAGTGTGGTCAATAATGATGGTTCACCATTGTCCAAAAATGGTGGTCCACATGCTCCAAATTCTCCACCTCCCACTACTGCTCCAGCTAGTAATACACGTCCTCCAATACATAAGAAGAAAAGATGGAGACCATGCACAGTTGCACTATGTGAGATAAGGAAATTCTAGAAGAGAGCCAACTTGATTATTCCTAAGGCACCATTCTCTAGGTTGGTGTGAGAAATATTGCAAGATCTATAGAGTTCGGGCATCATCACAAGTTCTTTTCAAGGAACCATGTAAGGAATGTGGAGTGATGGTCAAAGTCAATCCTTGCTTGCTCTCCAAGAAGCACGTGAAAGCTACTTGATTGATCTAATGAGTGATTGTCAACTTTTAGCCATTCAAGCCCGATGTATCACTATTAAGGCCATAGATCTAGTTCTTATTCGTAGGATCTCCAACTTAACATTCAAGTGAAAACAATAGTAAATGATACATATCACAAACTACATTACACACAAATGCAATAAACATCGATTTTCATTACTTTAAGAGAAGATTACAAAGTACATTACATTGGTGATGAGATATCATTAGGCAATAAATACATCTACTCTCTCCTAGGCTTCTTCGAGCTACACTTCCCATGGTCATAACTATTCTTGATCATAGGAAACAATACATTTTATCCCAATAAATCTTGCCTAATGGCATTGGGGTTTTCAACACTAGCAACCATGCCACGAGCCACCATGGAAAAAAAGTGGGCTAGACCTAGTCTCTCTCTTAGGAAGGTAATGTGTAGTCGGATTGAGGGCGCAATGGTGATAGCATGAAGAGAAGTGAGGGGTGGCTCATAGCTTACTGGCATCTCATGAGGGCAAGGAGGTGGGCGCACACTGGCTAAGCTCTATGCTGCCTCTACGCTCAAATTGAGAGTGATCTCCTCAAGCTCCCTCTTGAAATACTCTAGTTGTGGCCGAGAAGGTGCATCAATGTCTTCATCACTATCCTCTTGTAGTGTAAAGTCAACTTGAAGAAAGCTGAGGAGATCAAATGAAACTTTATGCTGATGACAAAAGAAGGGATGTTGAGTTCCAAGAAGGGGATTTGGTGCTTTGGAAGGTTCCCAAGTCTAGATATGCCACCCTTAAGGATGGGTCTAGCAACAAGTTAGCTCACAGGTTCTATGGGCCATACTGGATTGTCAAAAGAGTGGGAGACTTAGCATATAATTTGCATTGCCCCCATCCACAAAGATTCATAATGTCTTCCATGTGAGTCAATTGAAGCCCTTCATTGGATCATTAGTGGATTATGTTGAGGAGCTACCATTGATAGAAGAAGAAGGCATCATTCAATACATACACGAGCAAGTCATAGGACAAAGGGAAAAGAAGCTTCGCTCTTGCTCCATCATGGAATATTTGATTAAGTGGCGAGGTTTACCACTTGACGAAGCTTCTTGGAGGCCAGCTTCAATTTCGGAAGAGTTTCCATACCTACTAGAAGTAGATTTGACTGATATCTAGCTAATTATGGCCCTGATTTCTCTCAGATTGACTGAAGACAGCTCTCTGTTTCAAAGCATATTTTATTTTATACTATGGATAGCAATGGACATCATACATGCCTGAAAGTATTCCTCAAGAGCTCCATTTTGATATATGGCACACCCCGATCGAAGTCTCCTATAGAAAGTTATGACAGATTTACTACAGTAGGGCCCTGTAGTAAACAACTTGCTGTCCACTGTCTACAGCTCACATTTACTCAAGATATTTGGGTCAAAAATTCATATTTATAATTTTTCAATAAGGCCCATGTATTGTACATACCCCGATGACCCATCATACGCAATAATACCTCTTCACTCATTAGTATACCCATGTAATAATGTAGTAGAGTAGTACTCTGATCTATTCTTGTGCCCAGTTATGATAAGTGCCCAAATTATTTTTGAGGGCAAAAACCTTCCAGGGGGGATGGAATGTAAGAGAGGGGCATTTAATAATGGGAAAATACTAGCTACACTGGTTGGTATATAATGTGTTAGAGACTTTATTTTTCACCATCAAGTCTCCTTTCATCTTCACCTCTCTATCCAAGCTTTCATGGCTTATTTCTCTCTCCTTTTCTAGTATTTCTCTCTCCTCATCACTCTCTTTGTCTCTCTTCCTGCAGTCTTTCTCTCTCTTCTACACACACTCTCTCCTCTTCTTCTCTCTCTCTCAAGCCCTCTTCTTGACAAAACCTTTCCTTAATTAAATCATTTAGGAATCAAGCATAGTCAAGGTAGTCAATCGTAATATCATTTTCCAAGAAAACATTCCTTTATCCCCATGGCAATTTGTCATCACAGACCCGTGAATTTACCATCAATCATAAGCACTTGTAATAATCATCCAAACGACAATCCAACAATCAGTTGAATGTAAAAGCATTTAGGATGTTGTTTAACAAAACCAAATGCATTTTTCCAAACAATGCAAGAATGGATGCGATAACATTTCCATTCGCATATTCAATCTCCCCCTTGGGATCAAAGAGTGATACTATGAAATTTTTTACTTAACACTCCCTTCCTTCGGCTAAGGCATATGATAAGGTCTCATATACAATATATAAGGTCTATTGATCACTTACATTGATCGACAACCAACATTCTTCCCAACAAATATAAAAGTATCGGCCTTTCCTTTGACTTAGGGTTTCCTAATCCTTGAGATCTCCACTTGCCTTTGACACCTAGAGTTGTTGTTGTATTTAGCCTAACCCTAAATTAGCTTGATAAACATAGTAGTTATCAGACGAATCTTAAGGCATCCTAGTTTTAATCCTTAGGATCATTGCTTGTACTAACTATGCATAGAATCAAGATCCCAATCTATTAAATATGAGCTATCAATTCCTGACATTAGCAAAAGCTTGGGCAAAGATCTAGAGTTCCTAAGATGAATTTCCTTTAGGCTAGATTGCTTGCCATGCAATCCATCAGACATGCAAGCTGCAACATATACCTTTAATGTGGCGAAAACATAACTACCAATTTGCAAGAAGAGGGAGTTGACAATACCTTAGAACCTTATAAGTTGTTCATGCTATGCATGAATTTATCACATAGCATCCAGATGCCATTAACTTCTCTTGATACATACATATCTAAGACTCAATATTTCGAATATTTGAGAAGAAGTTTATCCTTTTCAATGAACTATTCTCATGTGGTATAGTTTGGGACCTAACGTATCTCATGCAGAAATCAAAGCAAGCATCTATCAATTTATTACTTATATTTGATACTGTAGTTAGATTGACAGTGATGGCTGCGCCCGAAGCTTCGTTGTGGTTGTGGGATTCCCACCCGCACTCGACATTCTTCGCTTGGGGTCCATACTCGATCTTCCTCTCTTCTAGGCGCAACCCCCGTAGGAATTTCAGTAGCCTCTTGTTCACGTAGAGGGGCAAAAAGGGGGAAAAATCTCGCAGCTGGTAGTGAATAATCTCATGGGAAAGGGGAAAAGGATAAGTGTGTGTAGTCACCCTCTAAGGAGGGGAAAAGGAGGAACCTTCTAGAACTCTCTCTCTCTCTCTCTCTCTCTCTCTCTCTCTCTTTTTCCCCCTCTGCAGTGTGCCATTCAAGGCCTTCTCCTTATAATGGGGGGAAAGGTTTACAATGGGAGGGAGGTGGGGAGAAAGTGGAGTGGTGGTGCTAGTGGTCTCACCCCACCCACCACATGTTGGCGTGGTATATGGCGGCGGGGAGTCTAGGCCTCCCAGCTGACCGCAGACTACAAGAGGCTGGGGGTGGGCCACGTGGCCCCCCTCATCATCGACATCATCATCTTCCCATCCCTCCCACCAGCTGGCAACATCAACTGGGAGGGGGGAAATAAATTTTTTTACAATAATTTGGAAAATTATTGGGGGGAAGAGGGGTTCCTATGCACAAGGGGGGGAATATTACAGGCTTGTAGTTGACTACAAGCCATTTTGAATGTTTGTTGACATAGAATGCTTGGCAAGCCCATGAGCTTGAACCTTTTTCAATGAGACCTAATGAGAGGAGAGTTTTGATTTGATCTTGGAAAATTTGAATATCCTCATTAGGGCTCAATCCTAGATGAGTAGCTTTAGTGGGAGTACTTTGGGGGAAATTAGGAAGGATATAAAATATTTAGTATTTTTTGAGAATTGGAGAGGATTATCTGAGGAGAATGTCATGATTTTATCCTTCCATTGCTGAAGTTGAGGAGCATACAGTTGCTTTTGTTGGAAAACCCATCTTTTGAACCTTGTGTCACAAGCATTAGTACATGTAGAAGTAATGAGGGATAGTGTCATGGAGAAATGTTGGAGAGGGGCATTGAATGGTTCACATGTGAAGAAGAGAGAAACCTTTTGGTAATCAAATGTAATAGGCTTGAAGTGACTCATAACTTCCATGCCAATAATCATATCAAAACCTATAGATTTGATAAGACAAATGGAGCCCCAAGAGAAACCCCAAGGAAAAGTGGATTCTATTGCAAGAAAATCTATCTTGTAACATCAACATGATTTTATTTAATTATTTTGATGACCAAAACAAAGAAAACAGTAAATCTTCACGCAGCATCATAGTAGATATCTCCCACAGATTTGATAGAATCAACCATAATCTTCAATTTCTTCATAGAATCCACCAATAGAATAATGAACATAAAGGAATAAACCATTTTTGAATGGAAATCAATCACATAGTATTAATCTTCAATGTCTTCATAGTTTTCTCTCTCAATCTCTCATATACAGTTACACTATTTTGATAGAATTGGCTCTCTCTCTCTCTCTCTCTCTCTCTCTCTCTCTCTCTCTCTCTCTCTCTCTCTCTCTCTCTCAATAGCACATCATCTCCTCACTACAATGCTTTCATAATTTCTCTCAATAATCCTTCTTAGGTCATGGATGCACCTCCCAAGAGGTATGTCTGATGTGAAGAGGCACCAGAGCCACTACAGTGTCTCTTCATAGCTCACTACTGTCATTGTCACTCCAGTCTTATCTTCAGTCTTCAACAGTTGCTTCTTCCATTTTTTTTAGCTCTTTTGAATTTAAATTCATCCTTTCCAAAAGTTAGAAAACTTTTCCAAAGTCACACATACATTCTATAGAACACTTACAGAAGTTCTATAGAATAGTACAGAACTGGAACATAGCAGATATAGAATAGATACAGAGCAGAGACAGAGGCTCTACAGAAGGTTTACAGAGGGTTACAGAAGGTCATGAGAGAACATCAAATCCTCATAATTCATACTAAAACCATTCAAAATATAAAAAAATATTCAATAAGCTTTCAAAAGATTTCAATCTTCATCAATCATCAATCCATGCTTCATACAGAAAATCAGAACAAAACAGAAGCTATACAGAAGGTATCAAAACCAATCAGAACCTCAATAGAACCTATCAGAACATCACAGAGCTTCATATTTCTACTAAAAATCATCATGAACTTCCAAAACATAATCAATATCATCCAAAACACTCTCAAACACTTCTATTAACAACCATACATCACTCTAAATCCATCAAAAATCAATAATTCAGACCTCAAAAACAACAAAAATCAGTCAAAAATTCAGTCTTTTTCCACTCTCAACATATCCCCACACTTAGAAAGGAAGCATCCTCACGACCTAAGAAAAAGAAAAATGTAACTTTACTAAAGAGCTCAATTTAATCTTCTGTAGTATCTTCAACAATCACTCCAAACCATAACCCCAACTTATCACCTGTATCTTTAGAAAAGAATACTAAAGGAAAACTTCGTTATTCATTAACACATCTAATCAACAATTAAAAGTCATAACAAATTTGTAAAGGATATAAGAGGTTCTTCTTCAGCGTTTCATCATAGGCTTGCCGTCCACCATCAATAGTTGAAAAGAGCTCTCAAACAAATTATTCAACCAGCACGAACTCATCACATAAGATTATTACAACACACACACAAACACAACCATCTAAATGACACCTCCAAAAATAGATATATATAATTAAGAATCATCCAAAATACATTGCAAAGGCATCAATGAAGGTTATCCCTTTTGAATTCTTGATGATTACAAAAATGATCCATGGATCCACAAATGTCTTTGGAGGATTTTGAAAGAACTGAAGGCAGCACATTTTTTCTAGCAAAATAAGGTATCTACTAGGTAGACATCGGGCATGAAAATATAGGATATCCAACTATTGGGAATCAATGTTCACGTTGACATTCATACAAAGCTTTGGAATGGCCTTTTGATCGTTATGGGAATGCCTATGCATATATGCTAAGTACCAAGCAAAATGGGCTGTCAATCTCATTGAAGGATCTAGAGATTGTGAATATTAGTGAGAAAAATTGGTATGCTTGACTAGAAGTTGTCCAGTCTCCTGGAATTAATGGCCAATTAATCTATGGTCCTGTGAGAGAATCAGTCGAGCTCCATCGTCTTCTTCTCGGAATCTGCTGATCAAATCCTTGTACCCACTAACCAATTGAGGGGGTTGAGAAATAGAAGTGGCAGGAGATGGAAGTGGAATAAGTAAAAGAGGATGAAGAGAAGGGTAGGAAAAATCATAAAAGGAGGAATAAGCTAAAGAAGGAGTGGCTGAAAATTTAAGTTAATCAGTTAGGAAATGTGTCAATTGATAAGTAGGAAAAGTAGAAGGTATATGGATAGATGGAGAAGGGCATGGTGGAGAAGGGGAAAAGACTCGATCTTTGATGAAAGAAAAATAGGTAAAGATGGGAATTTAAGGAAAACCCTGAGGTTGGAAAAGGAGAGGTAAGATGGCTGCTGAGTTGGATTGATAAAGGGAAAGATAAGTATCATAGCGATGGGCCATTTGTTGATAGTACAATAAGCTAGGAATAGAGGGACCTAAAACATATCGTCGATGGTAGGCATCAAAGAAGGATGAATCAAATGGATGGTTCTTGGAAAGATAAGCTAGGAGATCCACCCTCAGTTGGTTAGTGGTCTGCACATAAGTAGAAGTTGTATTCTGACATTGGTTCAGGACCACAGAGTCAATCATTGAATGCCATGAAGTGTCAGGGCAAGTAGCCACTTTAGAAGAATAGCACTGGAACAAGTCATCTATCCTTAACTCCAAATAGTTGACATATAAGGCAGCTTGCAAAACCACATCTCCCACATGCCAAGCCAGATCTACATCATTTGAAATCAACAGATCACCTTGTAGATACATCTAAGACAGCAACATGGTATCCGTCGTCACAGAATCTTCAAAGACCATACGTACAACTTCTGTCAGCAAATCAGAAGACCAAGCCCCACTCCAACCATCCTCTGGAAGAGGGAGATCCATCGTTGAAAGCTTCATATAGAAGGCCGACTTTTGCAACTGATAGGGGACAAAGAAAGAATGGTTCAGAGGAACATACTCCTAAAATTGCTCAAATGTAGACCATAATAAATCCATCCTGGACTGCAATCTTTCCACTTTATCTTGAAACAACGGACATAATGTGGCGTGTCTCTGGAGAACTGCCAAGTCCTGCTGAGATATAGAAGGAATCATAGGAACACTGGGGCTTGGAGGAATGGACCGTGACTGCGTCAGTTGGTCTTGCAACTGCTTAATCTGGGAAGCTTGGGATTCCAATGTACTATGAGCAGTCTGCAAAGTTGATAGTTTTGCATCTAAAAGAGTCTGAAACTCTTGAGATTCTTTGGACATTTTCTCTTTTTCTTCCGAAACTCTAGTGACCTCTGACTGAGCTTCTACTAACTAGATTTTCAAAGAAGATATTTCTTCTCTCTGGGTCTCAATCATTTGGGTATGCTGCTCCATCTGCTTAAACAAATCAGCAAGAGTGTCTTTAGCAGAGGCTAACTCTGTGGTTGCCTTATGCATCTAGTCTTTGGATTGCATCAATTCTTCATAGAAGGAAGCATATAACTATTGAACACAGGCTGTCACTAAGAGTTCAATAGAACTCTGGATGTCGTTACAAAGGAAAGGAATATACAAGTGCTAGATTAAAGTATAGTCAAGGGTTACAAATAGCATGATTACTAAAAGAATATGACATTGAGAATCATGAATAGAAAGTACTAGTTTAAAGTTTAGATACTTCCAAAGGCGGATTCGGGAAACCCTAAGCAACAAAACTCGGAACATTCCCTGGGAGTGCCGGACAGCGACGCTTAGATTTGTTTCTTGATAGACTGCTAAAAGAGTGTCTGGAAAGCTGATGGGTGGGCACCTCACAACATGCTTCAAGCGCTTCCGCTGAATGACCAATGGAGGAGGGGAATCAAGATCCTCTATGTCAATAGGTTCTGAATCCTCTGAAAGTGGAGGGGGAGGAATTGGATCAAATGGAGGAGGTGGTAGCATACCCTTCTTAAGGCCGGAATATGTCAAGAAAGCATATAAATAGGAACCATAGGTGACATTTGTGACATTCCCTTTGGTCACTTTGACAAAATGTTGGTCCATCTTCGTAAGCATGTAAGTACTCCAATCAATGGCAACCTCTTGTAACACCATCCTAGCAGCTGTGAAGAGTTCCTTGGACAAATAATGAGATGGTGTTTTGGCAGGCATAAACCCGTCTTGGAGGAATTGGTAGACTAACTTCCAAAGAGAATCAGTGATCATGGAAAAAGACACTCATGAAGTGTTGATCACTTTCTTGACATCCAAAACCTCTTTGGTCTGCTTCTGTAACAACTTGAGAATCTAATCATTGGAGAATAATTGTCTGGCTGTAACAAAGGGTTCTCCTTTGTAGGGAAGAGACAAAGCCCTCCCTAACCCTCTAGGCGTCAATACCATGGAAGCACCACGAACCAAGCTCGATTTCTTACTGTATGATGCAAGAAACTCATCACACTGGGATGGATCGTCTGGAATCAATGGGGGTGAAGTAGCCACGAAAGTTGCAAGTCCTGCTTTCGCTATAGGCTCAAAATCCAGTAGGGAATAATAATCCCTACTGATCAACGGGACATACTGGATAGGAGGAGGAGCGTGAGGTGCTATTCAGATGGAAAACACACACATACCACAAATACAGACAATCACAAAGAATGCCGACAAAACAACCAAATAGCTATAAAAAAGAAATCGATCAAAAGAAGTACACACACAGACGTAACTAACCAATTGACTACCCTAAAGAACCCACATCCTATAAAAAATTCGGCATGACCTCTACACATATGCAACCGAAAACTTCATGCGATGCAAGAAGCAGGCACCCAAGACCCTGTATCAGGCAAAAAGAAAAAAAAACTACAAATCGCACCTGTAATCGTATCACACAATCAAACCATAATACCTAAAAAACCGAATCAGGACCTAACCAGAACTTTGACAAACAATATCAGCTTAAAGGACTATACGTGCCCATTCCATGAAGCTTATTTATTAAAAAGGAAAAAAAGTGCAGTGAGGAGAATGATTTTAATGAAGGGTTCATTTTAAGAAATTATTAACACTAGGTGAAATTTTATTAGGTTATAAAACTTAATAAGAAAAAAACGATTCTTTCTTAAAATTTTAATTACAATTTATTAGGATGAAACGGTGCTTAAACGAAACCTGAACTGCGATACCCAGACTAGGGTCTCTAAATGCAAATTCATTAATTAAAAATTAATGGTGATGTGGAGCGTTTTTTTTACCAGCACATGCTTTTTTGTGATGACTGGTTCATTTTTATTAAAAATTAAAGTGCCTCTGAAGCGCACGTGGTACGTGCAAAGTGAATGGCGGGTTGATTTTAAATTATTAGAAAAATATGTGTTTAGCACGAGCGCGTGTGAAAAAGTGGGTGAATAAATTTCATTTTAACAATTTAATGTGGTTAAGGGATGAAAAAAATAAATAAAGCAAAAAAAGTAAATACCTGGTAGGGATGCACATACAAGAGACTGAAGGCGCACTGAGTAGTCCTAAATGCAAGGAATTCAATCAAAAAAGCAAAAATCGCTGACTGGAAAAAATAAAGCACCTTAGTGTGTTTGTTTTATTTTTATTTTTTATTTTTTATTTTTTTATTTTTTTTAAATTTTAATTTAGGTGTATTTAAATTTTGTATATTGTTTGATTTTGTTTATTTTTTTCGTTCTTTTTCTTTATTTTTTTATTTTTTAAATGATTAAAACGAGATATAGGACACATGAATATGTTGTGAAGTGTAAGGGTGGAATTTCAGCAATCCAACAAGTGTCAACAATGTGTTTGAATTTATCCATGATTTTTTAGCTAATTTTTGGAATTTAAAATGAATTTTCATGAGGTGAAGTATTAAATTTAGGATTTTGGCTTCAAATAATACTTTACGGAAGTATTTTCAATTGAGAAATTATTGGCAAAAGGTGCAAGGGGATTTGTGAAAATTTTTGAAATATTTCGGGAAATATTTCGGAATTTTACTAATTTTTAATGAATTTTGCTCATTTTGTATGTATTTTTGAAGGAATTTTGAAGTTTTGAAATTTTTGCAATTTATTTTCTTGAATTTCCACTTTAGAAAAAAGTACAAATGATTTCAGTAATGTTGGAAATTTTTTAGGAATTTTTTTGCAATTTATTTGGATTTTAAAGAAATTTTGAAGTTTTTTGGTGTTTTATGTTTATTTTTATGTGTTTTTTCGGGTTTTGAAATTAAAAATTGGTACTCGAGCGGCGTTTGAACAGCTGAAAATGACTGCGTGTGAACGGTTGACTGCAACACACTACTGCACGGACAAGTCGGAGTCGCGTCCTTGAGCGTGAACACACGCGAGCAGCGCACGAACACGTACACACACGGCGTGTGTACAAGGGAGGAAGAGGGGAAAAGGGCAGGATCGGGGGCTAACACGGGGGGGGGAAACTATGGTTAGTACGGGGAGGGAAGGAAGGGATCTAAGTTAGGGTACGCAACTTAGGTGATTAAGTTAATTAAGGTAAGTAAGGTAATGAAGGTAGGTTAAGGTAAGTAAGGTGATTAAGTTAGGGTAAGTAGATTAAGTTAGTTAAGTTAATTAAGTAGAGTAAGGAGAGTAAGTTAGGGTAAGTAGAGTAAGTTAGTTAACTGAATTAAGTAGAGTTAAGTTGATTAAGTTAGTTAATTAAGGAAGTTAAGGAAGTGAGTTAATTAACGAACTGGGTGTGGGTGGACAAACTCACCAGGAGGAGGAGGGGGGTGGTGGATGGCGTGGTGGCGGTGGGATGGGAGGAGCGGAGGAAGAGAGGTAGGTGGAGAAGAAGGAGGAGGAGGGTGGCGGTGGTGACGTCGCACAGTGGTAGGAGAATGAAGAAGAGGAGGGGCATTGGGGGTGGAAGTGGCAGGGGAGAGGCGGGCGACGGGGGAGAGGTGAGCCACATGGAGGAGGGCCGCGTGGAGAAGTGAGGCGCCGGTGGCGACGTTCGACAGCAGCAAGGGGAGGGAAGAAAGGAGGGGGCGGCGGGGTAGAGGCGGGCCGCGTGGACAAGGAGGTATGGAAGAAGGGCGACCCGAAGGCGGAAGAAGGGAGAGGTGTGGAAGAAGGGGAAAGGAGGGCGACACGTGGAAGAAGGGGGAAGGAGGGCGAGGTGAAGACGAAGGGGGACGGAGGGCGACGCTGCAGGGCGGAAGAAGCAGAGGGAAAGAGGGTTGTGGAGGGCGGGTGTGGAGAGGGCTGCGCAAAGGGCGGGTGTGGAGGTCGTGGATGGAGGAGGAAGAGGAGGACAAACAGAAGGGTGCGCAGGTAAGACTGGTTTTTTTTTTTGAATTTAATGTGAATTTAAATAAATTTTGTTCTCTGTTTTTTTGTCTTTTCTCGTTCGTGTTGTGTGGTGTTTTTGTTGGTTTTATTATTATTATTATGTTTTTTTTTGTTTTTTGTTTGTTTTTTTTTGTTTTATTGTTTTATTTTGTTTTGTTTTTAATTTTTAGTTTGCTCTTTGTTTTTGTGTAGTTGGTTTTTTTTTCTCTTATGTTTTTTGTTAATGTGGTTTGTTTTTGTGTTTGTTTGTTTTTTTCCTTTAAAAATATTTGTGGTCTTTGTTTTTTTTTTTGGTTTGTTTTTTAAAATGTTTGTTGTTTTTTTAAATTTTTTAAAAATAACAAAAAATTGATATGATGGGTAAAAACGAGTGCACCCCTGTCTCGCGTGCAGGCGTGAGGCGAGGGCAAAAAAATTTGCATCGGCAGGATCAAACGGGGCAAGAACGCCGATGCGCAAGGCACCGAGGCTACGGAGGTGTCTCGAGGCACGTAAAACCAAAACAGGCACGTTCACACGCGACGCGAGAAACGTGGCCACACGGCAAAAAAGAAGAAAAATTAATAAAACTCAAACCGTATGTCGAATGGAAAAACTGTAAGAAGGTAAAAGGTGCCAGAAGACGAGGGGAAAATGATAGAAAAATATGACACTTGTTTTGGGGCAAAATCAGGGTGTTCACACGGAAAAAACACAAGAAACAGACCCGAAAACACATACGTGTATTAATATCGAAAAATTCGCGCGTCGGAACGAAGTGCGAAAAGAAGGAAAAATGTGAAGAATAACGTGGCCAACAACTCAATCATAGAAAAACACAGTTCCAATAGAGGTAGGACGCGTTCACATGGGAAAAACCCAAAAATCGTACACGAAAATGGACTCAAAATTAATACGGGAAGAACCAATTGCCGAAATGAAGTGCGATAAACATGAAAAATGTATGGGGAAAAGGAATTCATAGGGCTGGCATATCAAAACACAGTTTGGGGGAAGTTGGGAGGGTTTCTCATGGGCAAAACACAAAAAAACACTCGAAAACACTCGAAAAAATTAATAACTAAAAATCCAAAAGTCGGAAGAGGGGGGAGGAAAAAGGAAAAAGTGGGGAAAAGGCTGGCAAGACACGGCTATCAAATGAAATTGGAATTCCGGTGAAAATAGGGCATGGTCACATGTATTTTTTATAAATATAGGCACAAAAAGGGCTCGAAAACCCACAAAAATTAATAACGGATAAATTGTGCATCAGAATGACACGTAGTAAAAATAAAAAATGTCAAGGAGAATAGGTAGGGCAAGGCTGGCACATCAAAACTCAGTTTGGGGGGAATTGGGAGGGGTTCACATGGAAAAAATGTTTAAAATACGCACGAAAAGGTCATGAAAACCCGCAAAAATGAATAGCGGATGAACCGCGCATCAGAAGGACATGGAGTTTTTAAAAAAAATCAAGGGGAGAGGGGTTGTCAGGGCGGGCACTTCAAAACTCAGTTCTGAAGCAATAAAAGCGCATTCACATGAAAAACTGTCCAATTTACGGGAATTGCTTTAAAAATTAATAACTGAAGAACCAATGGTCGGAACAGGGGTTGGTAAAAAGGAAAAATGGGTAGTTTGAAGTGACAAATAGGGATGTAAGGTTGGATGTGAGTCTCAATGAACGTAGGGTGCGTTCACATAGAAAAATGACAAAACAAAGTATAAAGGCAAATAGACAAGGAATAGCCATGGGCATAGGGTGAAATAAAACGAAGGAGTGGGGAAGGGACCCCATCAGAGCATAAAAAATGAATTTCCACATTTAGAGGTGGATTTATATATTTCCATGATGATATGCAGGACTGATGCGCAGGGATGCATCCCCATACTTAAGACCTTACCGGGCAGGGTTAGATGTAGCCACATAACCTAGGACTCTTCAACTGACTAGACACATGCGTCCCCACACTTAAAACATAACGTACACTTGCAAATAGAAACGTAGGGTTAGGAACACTTGGCCCGTTTTACGCATGGTCGAAGGAACAATCACTACTACAAATGGGTGGGAGTCGGCTACAAAAGAGGTACCACGGCTCACTCCAGCGTTCAGCCAACATGGCAGGGACCATGCAGCAGCACCCAAGGAGGTAGCTGGTTGATGAAGTCTATTGGGGGAGGTGTCGTTGACGAAGGACAATCACTCAACTCACTGGCACTTAGATGGAATGAGAGAACAGTCGCTTGCCCCATAACTTACATCACTCGAGGTAATATTGATGGAAACCCAGATCTCACACCCGGTTAGGGGGTGGTACAAAGGGAGTATGCTAGGATGCACAAGTGATGGTGCATCAGTGCATCCAACCCGTCTGGCATAGGTGCAAGCAGGAAGGCCAAGGAGCCTTACAGTGCAGTGTACAGAACACAGTGACATGTCATGTGTTGATGGTAGAGACCCATCCCATGTGTGCAAAGGGAAACGGAAACGTACCTGACTCTAATGGTCGTAATGTCCCTCAATCCTCACCTCTCAATAATGGATTGAAGAAATACTAGTCACACTCAGCCCACCCTCTGTCTCACTCTCTATTGAAAGATACAAAGGGTAGCCCATTCATGAAACCCATTGATGTAATCCTCACTGTCACTTGTGCATAGATTGTATACCTTGTGCGCAATTGATGGTACAACTATTCATCCCACCCTGTGCTGACCATACAGTGCAAGAAGGAAGGTCAGGGAGTCTTATGGTCCAGTGCACATGAACAAATCGTGCGTTGTGCATTGAGGGGCCCATCCCGTGAGTGCAACACTCTGTTCACACATCGCACCTCTCATTTGATTTGAAGGAAAAGACTGGTCACTCACTCCACCCTCTGTCTCACACTCTATTGAAAGATATAGAGGGCAATCCATACTCACGTCCCCATCCTGTTAGGATGAAAGCTCACATCACTCAAGGGGTTGGTGATATTGCAGAAACATCGCACCAAGGAAGGTGGTTTCAAATTACTTGTTGGAAAGGTACTATTGATGAGTCAGCTATCCTAAACTGTGGGGTGTTACCACCTTTTCCATAGTCAGCTTCTCGCCTAAGGGTGTTTCCACCTTTTCTTGGAACGAGGCTTGTTATGACAGGGAATTTCTTCATTTTCTCCCATAACAGTTTTGTTTGTTTTTTTTTCTTTCTTTCTTTTTTTTTCGTGAAGAAAGAGAATGGTAGAAATACCATGTGTCAGGACCAACCTCGCTACCGTTGTTGGATCTTATAAGAAGAGAACAAGGTCGAGTTGAGATGTATATGTGAGGGGCTAGCAGAACGAGACTGCCTCATGAGGAGAATCATAGGGGCTATCAGAAGCACGACGAGAAGGACAATGCGATGCCCAAAAGGGGGAGGGTAGGTCGTCTATGATTGACAAGATCCCTAGGGAGGGAAGTACTTCTTCAGACGATAGCTATTGATCAGGAAGGGATCATAAGAGGCATCAATGGTCTGCACCTAAACAGAGCCATTAGGATTGACGGCAAGTACCTTGTACGGGCCCATCCACTGTTGTTGAAGCTTGCCAGGAAACTTGCCAAATCTGGAATCATAGGCTAGGACAAGATCACCTTCTTTGAACTCCTTGTGCTTTTGATAAAACTGTCATGATAGGCTTTGCGTCGCGCTTGAGTGGTTTCCATGCATTGTAGGGCCATCCGCCGTATTTCATCCAAACATTCCAAGTGCAAGAGGCAGCGTTGCAGTGACTCATAATCTCCCAAGCGTTCTTTAATTGCCACTCGCAAAGAGGGCAATTCTAGTTCAATGGGGAAGGTGGCTTCTGTACCATACACTAGCTGAAAAGGGGTATGTCATGTAGCCTGTAGCTGCCTTATGGGAGGTTCTGTATGCCTAGAGGGCCTCTGTAAGTCGATCATCCAAGTCGTGACGATGTGTGCCAATCGTTCTTGTTAGGATCGAGCAAAGAATACGATTGGTGACTTCAACTTGGCCATTGGCTCTGGGATAATAGGGAGTAGACTTACGATGGCAAATCTTATACAACTCTGTCAGCTCATCCATGATTTTTTAAAGGCAATGAGTACCTCTGTCACTTACTAGCTCGAGGGGACTGCCAAAACGGGTGATAATATTCTCGTACATGAACAGGGCTACGATGTTACCATCGTCCCGCTTTAGAGCTTTAGCTTCACACCACTTTGTGACATAATCCGTACATACTAAGATGTATCTGTTCTGTTTCTGTCTGGTGGGTGGATCAATGGGACCCACAAAATCAATCCCGCGCTTCTCGAACGGCTTTAGGGGAAGAATGGGTTGTAGTGGCATGGCACTTGTTTTGGTGGGTTTTCCCATTTGCTGACAAGCATCACATCTCTTGGAGTAATCATATGCATCCTTGTGGAGGGTCGGCCACCATTATCTTGCTAACAGAGTCTTCTGGGCTATCGCTTCTTTTGCGAAGTGTCCACCACATGGCTCATCATGCCATGCTTGAATACTATGCCGATTTCATCCCCTTTAACACATTTTCACAGCACTTCATCTTTGCCTCTCTTGTACAGTGCACCGCCTAGCAAAGTGTAGGGGGCTGATTCTAACAGAAGCTTCTTCTTCTCACGGCTTGAGATGCCAAGAGGATATTGTTGAGTTTCCAAGAGGTTGGCTATGTGTGCATACCAGGGAGTAACTGTTTCAACTAGAAACAAGGAAGCATTAGGAAGGTCTAGATCATCCTGTTCCTCTTCTTCTGTTTGAGGGATCCGTGAACAGATGATCGGCTAGGACATGGGAATGGCCAGGCTTAGTGACCAAGTCGAAGTCGAACTCCTGGTATAGGAGTAACCAGCTCATCAGTCATCCTTTAACATCTGCTTTGTTCATCAGGAAGGACAAGGCTTCATGATCCACGTAGAACTTAAAATGCGTTGACAATAAATAGTATCGAAACTTCTCTAGTGCAAACACCATTGCCAAACACTCAAGCTCTGTCATTGTATAGTTCCGTTCCCTATCAGTGACCTTTCGGCTTGCATAATATATTGGTTGATCTAATTTAGAGGGGCCCTTTTGACATAGGACAACACCTATCCCTTCAATTGATGCATCTGTGTGTACATGGAAGTCCTTCATCCAGTCAGGAGGTTGCAAAATAGGTGCTTTGATAAGGCACTATTTTAGGGTATCAAAGGCTTCTTCACAGTCAACAGTCCAAAGAAAATCCACATCTTTCCTTAGGAGCTTGTGTAGAGGGGCCGCCTTGGTTGCAAAATGTGCAATAAATCTTCTGTAGTATCCCACATGGCCAAGAAATCCTCTCAATTGCTTGAGGTTTGTTGGTGCTGCCAGGGCAACAATCTTTTCAATCTTTGCTGGGTATGTTGCAATCCCTTGTGCAGACAAAATATGGCCCAGAAGAACTCCCGATGAGATACCAAATACATATTTGTCAGGGTTGAGAGAAATCCCATACTCTCGGAATATGTCAAAACATTGCTCTAGGTGTTCCCAGTGCTCTCGGATCAAACTATAGACACAAAAGTCATCAAGATACACCTCCATGAAATCATGCAAATGATTCTGGAAGGCGGCCATCATTACTCGTTGGAAGGTGGTAGGAGCATTACAGAGCCCAAATGGCATCACTCTAGAGGCATAGGTTCCCCATTTTGTGGTGAAGGTTGTTTTGGAATTCATCCAAGAGGGAATCAAATCATGGCCTACCACTGTGTCCAACAATTGGTCTGTAAAAGGGATAGGGAAATGATCCTTCTTCATCTTCGAATTGAGCTTCCGAAAGTCCACAAATATTCAAAGTTTCCCGTTCTTCTTGGGTACAACCACAATGGGTGAAACCCAATCACTGTTAGCCACAGGATAAATGGACTCGGCTTCAAGAAGTTTCAATAATCCAGCCTTCACTAGAGCAGAATAATTAGGATTCATACGCCTTTGTCTTTGCCTTACAGGTTTGGCATTGGGCTCTAGATCAATGTGATGTTAGCATACTATGGGATCAATTCCCTTTAGATCTTTATATGACCAAGCAAACACGTCTAAGTTCTCTTTGAGTAGGTCTCGTAGGACCACTAGTTCTTCTTTTGGAAGATTGAGACCCACTTTCAGGTGTCGTTCAGTACCGTCAGTATCTAAGAACGTCACTTGTTTTTCACCTTCCACTTCACGGATAAATGTCCCATGCATGGCTTCTAGATAAAGGTCAGACTCTTTCAAGAGAGTAGTGTCCTCATCTGATGTTCCATTAGAACCAGTGTCCTTCTTCTGAACAGATGACTCGTTTTTCTGTTGAGGTTGCTAGAAGGATATCAGAGCTTTGTTTGCTTTTGTGTGAGTGGTAATTTCTCATGGACTTAGGGATTCATATTTAGAGGATGCATCCAGGAATGTCACATAGCACGGACCTTCTAGAAGCAGTGGCTCTGATGGATTTGGCTTCTGTTGGTAGGGGGTATCATCATCATCTTTTCGCTGGACTGAATGGTCAGGGTGACAGGAGCCACTGGTGAACTTAATTTTTATGCCTTTAATCCATTGCTTATATAGATTATACATACTTTGTGGTCCATTGGTCAACCCAAATGGAACCATGGTCATTCCATCCAGCACCCTCAGATCTTTGGCCTCTGAGGTCTTTATAGGGACATCAATAAGATCATTCGCTATCAGAGGAAATTCTTCATCTACACTTTCATAACTTGCTTCATTTTCTTCCTCATCATTTTCATCCTCTTCCTCTGGAGGCTCTGTCTCTACTTCTGTAGAGGCTCTGTAGGAGAAGAACAGATCTTTTGCCTCTATATCTACTTTTGCTTTTGCTTCTATCTCTGTCTCTGGCTTTGTGACTGTCTCTATTACTACTTCTGTGACTGTCTCTAGCTCTGTCTCTGCTCTGTATTTGTTCTATCTCTGTTCTGTCTCTGCGACTATCATTTAATAGGGAGAACAATACATCCATGCTTCTATTTCATTGTCAGAGGTGATTTCAGAAATCAATTCAAGTTGAGGCAGGAGGTATTCTCCCATGGACAAGGACTTTGCTTCCCTTGGTAGTTGGCTTATAGTGCCCACTGTTAGGGACTGTGCCTCTATTTTCTTGGGAAAGATCTGCTTAATAGCCTCTTCGTTACCTGATGTACCATCTGTTACCTCGTTGGAGGAGTCAGTTATGACTTTGATGGATGTGGATCTATTTCCTTTTTGCGAGCCATACAACTTTAACACCACTTTGTTGGGTCCTCTGCCTAGGGTTAGGGTTCCTTTGAACCAGTCCGTCCTGGCCCTTGCTTCAAAAAGCCAAGGTCTTCCCAATAGTAGAGGGTATGAGATCCCATAAGAATTTGGTTTAACCACCAAATAGGTCAGCCAATAATCTCTTCCTACAAGGGTTGTTTTTACGTATGGGAGGATGCCCAACAATTTAATTCTGCTTTGATCTGCCAATTTGATAAGCCATTGTGTAGGTTGAATTCCTTGCAACCCTAAGTCCTTCATTGTCACATCCGTCATTATGTTTACCGATGAGCCTCCATCAATCAATGCATTTGAAATAAAGCATCCTTCAATCCATACACTAATCTCTGGGGTTCCAGGATCTAGGAAGGCGTTAGCCACATCTACTTCCTTTACAGGCTCTGGGGCCTTATTGATCTTGGTTGCTGTTGAAAGAACAATCCTTAATCCCCGTCTTCGAGTCAAGATGCTTTTGAATTTCTTTCGGCAGTTGGGAGACAGCATCAGCAGCTGTCGGAATGTCAAGTTAGATTTAAAAGTGTCTAGGTCTTTTACCAAGTCATATTCTTTGATAGGATCCACGGGCTTCTCTAGCCTGCTGCTAGGGAATGGGGTAACACCCATTTTCATCTTTCCTTTTTCTTCTAGCAATTGCAGCATCGGTACTTCCTCTGTTTCTGGAAGTGCTTATGTCTCATCTATCTCCTAGACCTCTGGTCATATTTCTGGGACTGTCTCTGTAACTCTCTGTGGCACTATAGTGCTCTATATTGCACTGTTCTGTTTTTACTGCTTTGTCCCTCTGTTGACAGATTGAACTTCACAGTCTTGGTAGGAGAGTTGTTATCTTCTTGCACAACTGGTCCCTTCTTCTTGGCGTGTGTGACAACGGCAACTTTCAACTCTACCAAATTGGAGGCATGCTCTTGTACCTTCTGTTGGCTATCAGTGCCATTTGCCTTTACAAGGGCTGGACTTGGACAGTCCTTTGCAGTGTGGCCTTCACCTTTGCATCGGCTGCATAAGGGCTTGTAATCCACAGATCGTCTAGGGTTTGGACAATTCGGAGAGATATTACCCTTTTCTCCACACCTGTAACATTCCAGTCCTCTATAACTTTGAGAGGGAAACCTCCTTGGACCGAAATTAGGACCAAACTCTCTAGGCTTTGGTCCAATATCTTGTGTTGTCATTTTGGATTCTAGCAAGTTGAATCTTGCATTTTCATCCTTCTGTCTTCGTTCGTGCATCTCTTTCAGAGAGCAAATATCCTCTGTATGGTTCTTCCGCAAACAATAGGGACAGAAGGCTCTAGAAATGGTTGTTTTTCAAGTACATTCAGTGGCTAAATGTCCCGCTTGATGACACTTTCCGCACCATGTATCAGAGTGCATCACATCTCTCCCAGCTTCCGTAGGGGTGGATATATTGGCGGTATTCACCTTCAGCATCTGTAGCTACTCTGTAATCACATCCATAAGCTCTTTCTTGATACTTGCAACTGAGTTGGATAAGTAGTCCTTCAGATTTTCACCTCCTGAAAGTGCTTGTAGTAGGGTTTTGGAAAGCTTCTCTAATTACTGCATACACTGGTTGGGTCGATCCAGAGAGTCCTCTGTTCCGATTCTAATTTAGAGCTCTTGTTGAGACTTGGGGTTGTTGATTCTAGTTGGTAGGGTTCCACTATTGTTGAGTCGCCATTAGAGGAACTGTTTGAGGCCACTGTTGTTGTGGTTGAACCATCATTGAGGCACTATCATCTGTGGTGGCCACAAAGGATTAGGTGCATTATATTGCGGTATTGTTTGCATCTGGGGATAGGGATAGGGAACTGTCCCTTGGACTACATTTGGTAGGTATACCATTCTTGGCATGGGAGTAGGTAAGACTCCTCTTCCTGGAGTCATTGACAGCCTTGCTTCAACTTCATCATACAATCTTGTACCTTCCACTGCAGCTTGCAGATTGACTGGTCTTCTTAATTCCACAAACTTGTGAACTTCTGGGTATAGGCCTTTGAGAAACACTCCTTTCTGAATACATTCGTCCAAATGATGGTTGGTCCATCTCTTTAGGATGGATTTCATTCACAAGACATAAGCTTCTACTCTTTCTCTAGAGGACTGACTTAGGTTCATAAACTCCTCTCGCATCCGCTCTTCAAAAACTTTACGCCTGAATTTAGTGAGGAAGGCCAACTTCAGGTCGTCCCAAGTACCAAAAGTTCCTGCTGCTTGTCTCTCATACAACTGAAACACCGCACTCTTAAAAGTGGTCGGGAATATCGCTAACCAATGCTCAGGGTTCTGGCATTGTTAGCCACACATGCTACCATAAATTATGCTACATGAAGATCAAGGTCTTCATTGTACTCTCCCTTAAAAACTGGCAATGGGACTACATTTTCTGGCCTGTCCTCATCAATATTTCCAGGACGAATTTGACTAGGAAGGGGACCTTGAGTTGCCATGGGGACTTCTGTAAAGAGTGCTTTTAGGGCGTCAAAGGAGGCTTCTGTTGCAAGCTCATTCTCAGTTTTGATTTTTGCATTCTCTCTTCTCACATACCTCTGGACTCATTCTAATGCTTGCCTCTTGATTGCATCATTCATCAGGGGGTTGGCTCCAACCAGTTATTCAGTACTCAGCAGAATAGAATCAGAGAGATCTTCAATCTCTGGGGGATTCTCTGGCCAACATCTCTTCTACTTCCTTCTTTCCAACATCTTTGAATTCGGCTTTCAAACCACTGTCAAGATTGTGGGAGAGAAGGAAGGAGTCTCGCTTGAAGCTTTCTTGCTTGCACAATGGGGGAAGACACACAAGGGTGGAGGCTGAAAACAGTTTTCCTCTTCTTAGTTGTGTAAGCCAAAAGAACTCTCTTACAAAGAAAATAGAAGAACCCTAAATATGGGTCTCAAACCAAACTCAACTAACTAAGGTGGCATACTAACTGAGCCACGAACTAGAGTAGATAAGGATAGCTATCATGTAGCTATTATTCATGGGCGGTGTACCAACCGCGTCTGCAACTGACAAGTCGGTGACATAAATACACAACGGTCACCCTGGCGTATCACGAGTGGAGCTCGATATCTCAACACTCCCCCTCGAGCTCAATCCCAATTCCTGCACACCAAGCAGGTCTCTGAACTTGCGCAGCTTCTCTGCGCCCAATGCCTTCGTGAATATGTCAGCTACCTGATCCTCTGTGCTGACATAAACTAGATCAATAAGACCTAGTAAAACCCTCTCTCGCACATAGTGATAATGCACCTCAATGTGCTTTGTTCTAGCATGATAGACTGGGTTATTTGCCAAGTGTATACTACTCATGTTGTCACAATAAATGACAACTGGCCCATCTGTAGACTGATGCATATCATAAAGTAGCTTATGCAACCAAGCTACCTCACATGCAGCCATTGCTGCACCCCTGTACTCAGCCTCTGTGCTCGACAAGGCAACTGTAGGCTGTTTCTTGCTGCTCCAAGTGACTGCAGCACTCCCAAAAGAGAACACATATCCACTGGTAGATCGTCTATCAGAAATACTACCAGCCCAATCAGCATCAGTGTATCCATGCAACTGTATCTGAACCCCAGTCTCATAAAATAGTCCATACTGCAATGTGGACTTCACATACCTGAGTATGCGTCTAGCCGCATCCAAATGTGGTTTCCTTGGAGCCTGCATAAACTGACTTACCAATCCAACAGCATAGCTCAAATCTGGCCTGGTAATAGTCATATAAATCAAGCTTCCTACTATGCGTCTGTACATAGTAGGGTCTTCCAGAAGCTCACCTGCATCTGTGCTCAGCTTCACATTCTGCTCCAAAGGAACTGAAATAGGCTTACAGCCTGTCATCCCATATTTGGACAGCATGTCCAATCCATACTGCCTCTGCAAGAGCTGTATCCCACTTGGTGATCTAATCACCTCAATGCCCAAGAAATAACGCAGCTCTCCCAAATCCTTCATCTCAAACTTCTGCTTCAATAGCATTTTCACATGAAGGATATCTTCATCACTGTCACCTGTCATAATCAAATCATCAACATAAATGACAAGTAGCATAATACCTTTCTCTGTTTTTCTCACATAAAGTGAGAAATCTGCCTTGGAAATCTGAAAGCCAATAGTGACAAGATACTGTCCTATCTTGTCAGACCATGCTCTAGGTGCCTGCTTCAAGCCATACAAGGCTTTCTTCAACCTGCAAACAAACTCAGGATGAACAGCATGCACATAACCTAGTGGCTGCTCCATATATACCTCTTCTTGCAAATCACCATGCAAGAAGGCATTCTTTACATCCATCTGATGTAAAGACCATCCCTTTGATGCAGCCATAGCAATGACTGCTCTTACGGTTGCCATCCTTGCAACCGGACTAAATGTTTCTTCATAGTCAATGCCATATGTTTGTGCATACCCCTTGACTACTAATCTTGCCTTGTATCTGTTCACAGAACCATCAGCATTGTGCTTCACCTTATAAACCCACTTACAGCCAATTGCATTCTTACCTTTAGGCAAAGGTACTAACTCCCATGTAGCATTTGCTTCCAAGGCATCCATTTCTTCATCCATGGCTTTCTCCCATTTTTCTTTTCCCATGGCTTGCTCAAAAGATGTGGGTTCTGGTTCCTGTATCACTTTGACCATATATGCATAGTGAATGGCTGTAAATCCATCATATTTCAGCCTATCCACAGGATACCTAGCTCTCGTAGACCTGCGGAAAGTAGGTTCACTCCCAGGTGCTCTCAAAACATCCCTGGTCTTCCTTACTCCAGGTGTAACAATAGAAGGAATACCCAACTCATCATCAATGCTCTGTTCTGAGCCACTGGATTCACCATCCACATAAGAGTGACCTGCATTCACATCAAACATGGGCTGATCAACCTTCTCTTTTCCTTTTCGTGATACCTGCATACCACTATCTGCATTACTTTGAGAAGATTCTCCTGATCTCAATCTGCCTGTCCATGGCGAAGAATGTGAACCACTACTAGAGGACGCTCCAGGTCCACTAATATTTTGTGACTGCTGCTGTGAATTTTGTGCAGCATTACCATTTTGTGCATCTTCATCATCAATCACATTTACTGGTTTATACCAGCTACTCATCTCATCAAAAACAACATCTCTGCTCACTGTAAACTTACGAGTAGAAGGGTTATAGCATCTATACCCTTTTTGCTGCAGAGAGTAACCAATAAAGATGCACTTATCAGCTTTTGGATCCAACTTGGATCTCAGCTCATCTGGCACATGTACATAGGCAATGCAACCAAAAATTTTCAAATGAGAAATATCTGGTTTCCTACCTGTATACCTCTCCTCTGGAGTCATTCCATGTATTGCTGCAGTGGGAGTCCTGTTCATTATGTAGACTGCTGTAGCAACTGCTTCAGCCCAATAAAAATCTGGCAAGTCTTTTTCATTGAGCATGGCACGAGATACCTCTCCAATATGCCTGTTTTTCCTTTCTGCAATTCCATTCTGTTGTGGGGTATAACTGCATGAATATTGCTGCTTTATGCCATGCTCCTGCAGGAACCTTGCAAACTCATTTGAGAGGTACTCTCCCCCTCCATCTGACCTCAGGCATTTTATTTGCAGACCTGTTTCTTTTTCAGCCATAGCTTTAAGGGTTTTGAAATGCCCAAAAACTTCACTTTTCTTTTTCATAAAATACACCCAAACTTTTCTGCTATAGTCATCAATAAAAGTGACAAAATAATGACAGCCTCCAAGAGATGCAGCTTTAGTAGTCCACACATCAGAGTGGATTAATTCCAATGGCTTCTCACTCTCTTGAACATGTCTAGGAAATGGTTTCCTTGCCTGTTTTCCAAACTGACAGGCTTCACATACCTTATGCATTTCTGCAACCTTGAATTTGGGCAATCCTGCAACAATATTTTGGGCCTGCATTGATTTAAGTCGCTGTACATTAACATGACCAATGCGTTTATGCCAGATATCAATATCTGCAACTACACCGGTCCCATGTGCAAACATTGCTGCACTCAATTCAGACATGTCTGCATCCAATGTAAACATTCTGCCCTTCTTCTTTCCTTTTGCTATCAAGCGACCTTTATTTTTCATATCCTCAACAAAGCATCCATGAGGATTAAATCTGACCTGCAAGCCCTGTTCAACCATTTGACCAACTGAAACCAGATTCTTGGTGATATTCGGGACATGAAATACATCGGACAGGTATTTCTTTTTCCCATCTTGCATAGACAAAGGAATTTTTCCAATCTGCACAATAGGATGTGCAGTATCATCACCAGTCTCCACAAATCCTGGTTTTTCCATTTTCCTTGCATCCTCCATCCATTCTGCATGACCTGTCATGTGGTTTGATGCACCTGAGTCAACATACCATACATCATTGCTTTCTTCTGCACTTGTCACAGAATTGTTCATGTGCTGCACCATGAACAAATGCTCATTTCTGTCATCACCCTGTCTGTTAGAAGATGCATAATTCCCTTGTTGCAGTTTTCCATTCATGATGTCATTCTGCTTTTTATAGCAGTCTTTAGCCATATGACCCATTTTACCACAATAGTAGCATTCAACATTACTGTTTGCATTTTGGCCTCTTTGCCATCCACCACGACCTCTTTGGCTCCCCCTGCCTCTAGAGTTACCACGTCCTCCTCCATAGGACTGGTTTTCTTGAGTTTGCTGCATATTCTGATTTCTGCCACGGCCTCCAAATCGGCCTCCTCTACCTCTGCCTCTACCTCTTCCAGCATTTGAGTAGAAGACAGCTTCTTTTGAAGTTCCTCCTGAAGAAGATGCACCACCATTTCTCTGTTCCTCAGAAATTAGAAGAGCAATCAACTCCTCAAAATCAGGAAATCTTTCACGAACTGAAATGGATGTCCGAAACTGTGCATAATCCTTTCCTAGACCATTCAAGGTCACGGAAACTAAATCATCATCTTCCACTGGCGACCCAATGGAAGCAAGTGCATCTGCAATCTTCTTCACCTTCATGTGGTAGTCGTTGATGCTCATACTTTCTCTTTGCACATTATGCAACTCTTGCTTGAGCTGCATTTTCCTGGCTTGCGTATTTGTGCTATACATTTTTGACAAAGTATCCCATGCCTCCTTTGGCGTACTTGCATCCTGAATATGCACAATCATAGAGTCTGAAATACTGATAGACAGCCAATACATAACTTTCCTGGCTCGCTCATGCCATGTTTTAAATGCCTGCATTTGTTGTTGATTGGGAACATCAGGAAGAACTGGTTCTTCTTCATTTCCTGCAACAAATTCCCAATATCCTTTTCCCATAAGGAAATTCGTCATTCTAAACTTCCATGCCTGGAAGTTGTTCTTGTCAAGCTTTTCAGTGACAATCTGTGAAAGAGAATCAGACGCCATTACAGAATACTGCAAGAAATTCTGTCACTGCAAAAAACACAGCTTCACCCTCACAAGGGCAAATCTGCAAAACTGGCGAAAGTGGTATTTGACCACACAGTCACTTCCTAGTGACGATTTTTCATAAACAGGAACCAAGGATGATTCTGAAACTCCCAATGTCTCTGCGCACAAGCATACGATGCAATTTCTACAGTAACTTTTCACCGACCTGTAGAACAGTGGTCGCACAGCATAAAACTGAGCCTTTTCTTGAGTGCGTGCAGAAAACTTCCGTCTGCAAAACAGGCCCCGAAATGGCCTCAAATCAAAAAAACAAGGTCGCCGAGGGCTAAAGCCCTCGCCCGCAGCATATACTGCCCTCTTGCTTCACCGCGAAGGGCGTCTCAACCTGAGACAATGCACTCCTGCAATTTCCGGCTGTGCTACCTGCAGAGATCTGCTCCCAAAACAGGAAATGAAAGCAACACTGCTCCTCTTACCAGACCACCGCGAGCTTGGCTTGCTTTCTTGAGCTCCTTACCACGAACAAGGCTCTGATACCATGTCAAGATTGTGGGAGAGAAGGAAGGAGTCTCGCTTGAAGCTTTCTTGCTTGCACAATGGGGGAAGACACACAAGGGTGGAGGCTGAAAACAGTTTTCCTCTTCTTAGTTGTGTAAGCCAAAAGAACTCTCTTACAAAGAAAATAGAAGAACCCTAAATATGGGTCTCAAACCAAACTCAACTAACTAAGGTGGCATACTAACTGAGCCACGAACTAGAGTAGATAAGGATAGCTATCATGTAGCTATTATTCATGGGCGGTGTACCAACCGCGTCTGCAACTGACAAGTCGGTGACATAAATACACAACGGTCACCCTGGCGTATCACGAGTGGAGCTCGATATCTCAACAACCACTATAGAGGGGGAGATATTCCATTCTCAAAGTATCAAAACTCATTCTTCTTAGGATCGTTGTTGTGCCATAATGCCAGCTTCTGAGGGTTTCAACAGTGCATGTTATGAAAAACACTCTGTCTATCAACTTCTAGTGGGCTACTAATTGGACAAACAGAAGATTGTCAGTGCACCAAGCATCCCATGTATCTTGCTGTTGAGCATCCACGAACAAATTCCAACTCTTTTCCTTCTTGTTTTCGTGAACCTCCACAGACCACGACTCCTAAAGCTTCTTCACAATCTTCCACTTGATGATGTCTGGAAACTTCTCAATGAATAGTAAATCTTCCATGGATAGTCATTCTCTTTGATTCTGCTCTTCAGTTTGTTCCCAAACAATTTGCCACCAAGATGCAAGTTTCTGTTGCTTCAACAAGAAGAGGAAATAGTCCACCACATAGAGCATGCATCATGATGGTGATATGTTTCCGCCATTGTGGGATGAAATTATTGTGGAAAGTGGCTTTGACAATGAGAATCTCCAACTCTTCAGTGGAAGAAGGAACTTTGCAAACATACATTGAATTCTCCTCTTCTTGGGAATGCAATCTCCTTCATTTTCAGCCTCTTCTGATGCTTGTTGATGGCAAGTTCCCTTGACTACACACCAAAAACATGGAGCCCCAAGAGGAACACCAAGGAAAAGGGGATTCTACTGCAAGAAAATCTATCTTGTAATATCATCAAGATTTTATTTCATTCTTTTGATGACCAAAACAAAGAAAACAACAAGTCTTCACACAGCATCATAGTAGATATCTCCCACTGATTTTATAGAATCAACCATAATCTTCAATTTCTTCATAGAATCCATCAATAGAACAATGAACATAAAGGAATACACCATTTTTGAATGAAAATCAATTACACAGTATTCATCTTCAATGTCTTCATAGTTTTCTCTCTCAATCTCTCATATACAATTACACTATTTTGATAGAATTGGCTATCTCTGGCTCTCTCTCTCTCTCTCTCTCTCTCTCTCTCTCTCTCTCTCTCTCTCTCTCTCTCTCTCTATAGAATAGGAACAGAGTAGATATAGAACAGATACAGAGTAGAGACAGAGGCTCTATAGAAGGTTTATAGAGGGTTACAGAAGGTCATGAGAGAACATCAAATCCTTATAATTCATACTAAAACCATTCAAACTATAAAAAACTATTCAATAAGCTTTCAAAATAATTCAATCTTCATCAATCAGAACAAAATCAGAACAAAATCCATGCTTCATACAGAAGAAAATCAGAACAAAACAGAAGCTATACAGAAGGTATCATAACCAATCAGAACCTCAATAGAACCTATCAGAATATCACAAAGCTTCATATTTCTACTAAAAATCATCATGAACTTCCAAAACATAATCAATATCATCTAAAACACTCTCAAACACTTCTATTAACAACCATACATCACTCTAAATCCATAAAAAATCAATCATTCAGACCTAAAAAACAACAAAACTCAGTCAAAAATTCAGTCTTTTTCCATTCTCAACAACAAATTGTAAGGGGAACTTGTAAGTTATCAATTTGGCACCTTACCTTGGCCATTTTTTGAATGGCTAATCTTTTGTTAAAGGCCAAGGATACATTGATTTCTTCTTCAAGCTGTTCAACCTTGTTAGTTGGCATATAATGGTCTTCATAGATTGTCAGGGGAGAGTTTGTTTTCTAGGAGGGCATCTAATTGCATATAAGTGTGTCAAGAAACAGACACCTTAATAGGAACAAGCAGGAGTTGGGCTCTGCCGCACTAATAACAAAAATGTGATGAACTTGCATTTTTGCTATCTAATTTTCATTAATGGATTTTTCTTTAATTGTGAGCTTTGCCAAATCTTTACTTTGCTTCTCTATCTGGGTCATGAGAATATTTTGCTAGTAGGCAATGAGGAGTTCTAGTGTCTCGGCAAGGTTGGCCTCTACTTTAGGCTTCTTCATTTGTTTTTCAATGTTCAAAGCAGTAGGGAAAGGCATTTTATCCTTTTTAGAGAATGATTCTAGAGGGTTGGTGTAGGAAGAGAAAGTAGATTCCTTCTTCTTAGCATCCTTGACAATTCGCTAGATAGTTCGGGGTTTAGAGAACATTTTGAAGAGGTTAGTGGTAACAAAAGCATCCTCATCAAGAATAGTCTTACAACTTTCTCCATTGAGAAAAACAAAATTTCCTTCGTTTGAGAGAAGTTTGGAGAAATCGTCTTCCTTTTCCTCATCAAAATGGGTGGGGGAGTGAGAAGATGAAGAGGAAGACCTTGGTAGGCTAGGTGAAACCAAATCATAATTAGAATGCCATTTATAGGGTTTAGGGTTTAGAGTTTACTTATGGGTTTAGGGTTTAAGGGTTTAGGGCTTGGGGTAGCTGAGAGCATAGGGTTTAGGGGTTAGGGGTTAGGGTTTAGGCTTGAGGGTTCAGGTTTTAAGGGCTTAGGATTTAGGGTCTAGGGTTTAAGGGCTTAGGGCTTAGGACTTAGGGCTTAGGGCTTAGGGCCTAGGGCTAAGGGCCTAGGATTTATGACCTAAGGCCTAGGGTTTAGGGTTTTGAATTTTAGGTCTAGGATTTTGGGTTTAAGGCTTAGGGCTTAGGGCTTAGGTTTGTAAGGTTGAGGGTTTAGGATTTAGGGTTTAGAGTTGAGGGTTGCGGGTTTCTAGGTTTTTGGATTTAGGGTTTAGGGTTTAGGGTTTAGGGTTTTGGGTTTTGGGGTTAAGTGTTATAATATGTGTATTATAATGTTACTAGACATGTCATGGACAAGGATTATGTAGCCAAAAGGAAGTAGAGAAAGACTGAGGAAGCGCAAGTCAAAAAGTGAATGAAGAAGCTCACTTTGCCCAGGCAGGAAAAGTTGAGGAGAAGGAAAGCTCATAAGAAACATGGGAGACCATTGAATATTCTAGCAATGTACTCTTAAGGATGAAGGAGGTCCTCCTAAAGATGAAGGATTCTCTTTCAAGGATGAGGGAGAACCTCTGAGAGAGATCTCGTAAGGAAAGTGCGGGGTGCAATGTAATTCATTTTATAAGAGCGCCAAGCTCCCTCCTGTGCAAGTTGTAAAGTGTAAACGGACATGGGTGAAGGGATAAGGCAACTAGAAGGGAATGGAGAAAGAGGACCTTGACAAGATTCCCGGTCATGTAAAAAAGGGGATGGGTGCCCAAGGGATTTAGGGTTTTGTATATAAACTCAAAAAGTGAATGAGAAGGCTCATTCTTTGGTGTTTGGCAAAAGTGATCTCTTCTTCTTCTCTTCTTCTCTCCTTCTTGCTTGCTTGTGTGTGCTTGAGAGAGGGAGTGTGAGGGAGTGAGTGTGTGAGGGTGAGGGATCGTGGAGAAGAAGCTCTCCATCATCTCCTCTATTCTCTTCTCTTCTATTCTATTCTATTCTATTCTCTTCTCTTCTCTTCTCTTCTCTTCTCTTCTCTTCTCTTCTCTTGGTATGCGGCTATGGAGGATGGAGCTTGAAGGAGGAGGCTTGAGGCTACTTGAGCTTACTTCTCAAATCGTGGAGCTACACCGACTTGCTTAACAGTGAATGCTACTCATTCAGGCATCAAAGTAAGCTTACTACATCCTCGTAGGATTGAAGGCACGTCAGCTATGTGAGAGATAGCCATTTGTGCTTGCTTGAAATGCTTGAAGTAATAAGCGGTCCGTGGGTCTTGGCCATTGAGCATGAGCTCCCACTACATTAGGGTTTAGGGTTTAAGGTTAGGGGTTAGAAATTTGAATCATTTTCTTGGGATTTATCCCTTTCATTCCTTTTCACTTGCTTGATATTTAACATTATTGATTGCCTATTATGACACTTTGGAGAGTAACTTTGAACATGGTTTTCTTTTGTGTGGTCAAGCACTTTGGGCATGAGAGAACATAGTTTTCTTTGTTGCAAGCATTTTGACTTCCTTGATATAAAGAAATTATATTGTGAAGGATGTTTCTTTGGAGAGAGCATATCCTTCATTCATGTTGCTCTAGTAGGTGTTGAAAGTACCCATGCTAGAAAGTTATCCAAGTTTCTTTTGAAGAGGAGGCATTCTATGTATAGATTTGATTTTCATAGATCCTTATATTAAGGGGATCCATGTGCAAAAAAGATAATGTATACATAATCAATCTTTATAGTTCCTTCGTAGAATAGTCTTGACAAATAGACATCCTATTATGTAGTTATTTGTGGTAAGTTGTTTACCATGATGCTTTTTAAAGTTGCATGGAGCATCTTTTGTAAGGTTCCTTTTGTCATGAATCTACTCAAGGATAAAAAGAAAGAGAACACATGGATCATCATCTTTATAAACTTCCTTCAGAGATTCCCACCATATTCGGATATTACCTTTAATAGCTAAATCAGGAATACCATCCAAGGGGGTATCTAGAATCTTTGCATAGAAGAAAGTTGGAGAAAAGAGCACTATGTGTTTGATGTAGATTTCCAAATAGTGCAATGATGGCCAGGGTAGTAAATTCTCCCTTAATTGAAACATACTTAGAGTTTGTTTAGCTTCTATAGAGAGATATGCATCATTTGGAGAACAAAACAATGATGATGAAGTATGTACTACCCTCCCATGCATCCTCTACATGAACCACCAATGTTAGAACCCCCTATCAAGGTACAAGTAGCCACAATCACAGGGATTGATGATAAAAATGAGGAAGCCTTAGAACCTACTTACCTCTGCATCATGGTCACTGCGAAGCAGACATGGACCTTCAATGCCTTGATCGATGAGGGAGCAGACTTCAATGTCTTAACCCACGATCATTGGACCCACATTGGCAAACCACAATTATAGCCCACTACTACCAAACTAAGCCCATATGGGGGCCGATCATATACACTCCTAAGGAAGTGCAAGGCTGTAGTTTCTATCAAGTTTGAGAGCATATTAATGATCTTTTATGTGTTGCAAAACACTAAAACGATGCAAACACAAAGTCGCTGCTAGGTCAAACCTTAAAAAAGCAAGTTCACTGTAATGTCGATTATGAGCCATAGCATATCCACCTAGCCATTGTCAATGTCCACATAGTAGTAGCCTTCAGCAAGGGCTACGCGACTCCTATGAGATCCGCAAAGCCATTAGTAGAAACATCTACAGTAGCCAAGTCTAAGGAGGGGATTGTGACTGTTACAACCCGCCAAGCCTCTATGCCAGCAACCCGCTAAGGCGAAAGCCAATGCCCATGAACCCCAATTTAGATGGGTACCTAAACATCAGAGCTTGCCATCCAGGACCAATTGGCCACACCTTCTCAAGGCTAAGAACAAAACCTCAAAACCTAGGAGGCCAAGACAAAGCTATAGATAGTGACGTATGGTCAAGCCGTGATGGGTTCCTAAGACCCTATTGCAAGCGAAAGGTTATTATGAGGATAATGCCTGGATATGGATCCCTAAGGCTAAAACAGCCAAAGGCACTAATCAATACTCCCCTCATGCTTAAGCATACCTAGCCATACAACATGTCAAGGCCTAAAGCCGCCTAAGCCTCGAGACACCAAGCCCATAGACTCACAATTGATTATGCCCATGAAGACCGACCAAGTCTATCAGCCCAAATCTCAGCTTGCTACTCCCAAACCAGTACCGCATAACTCTATCAAGACTCAGGAAGCCACATCCGCAAGTAGCAGTGCCCCATTAGCAGTCCAGTCCTCCCAGCCCATTGTGCAAAGGACCCAATCGTAATCTCAAGAACAACTAAAACCACAAGCATTTGCTGCCAAACTCTCTAGTTCTGTCAAACCCCAACCACCCACAGACCTTAGACCCTCCTATGAGCAGAAACCATTCCTGGCATTGGCTACAGATCTAGCCAAAGACAGAGCAGATGATGTGATTGCTTGCCTTGGACACTTAGATTCCACATTCATGTTTGTTGTGTCAAGAATCTAAGTGTCCACATTCGACCTATCTTTATTGCCAATGACTTGACGGAGCAAGAGGAGACAAGTCTCGTTGCTCTCTTGCTTGAGTATATAGACGTATTTGCTTGGTCCTTAGAAGAGCTTAAGGGGGTAGATCTGAGTGTAGTGACTCATAACATACCCATGACACCAGACTCAATGCCGGTCAACCAGCGGCCGTACCCTATGAAGCCGAAACACGCTCATGCGATCAAGGAAGAGATTGACAAGCTGATGAGAGTAGGATTCATCTACAAAATTAAGCACACATATTGGGTGTCACCATAGTCATTGTAATGAAGAAAAACGGAAAGATTAGAGTGTGCCTCAATTACAAGAAGATGAACGTTGACACTAAGACGGACAACTACCCATTGCCGTACACCCTCGGGGCATTCACCATATATAGATTCTCTATATAACATGCGTTCATGGCCTATTTATAAATATCCTAATCTATGAATTTTTCTTGAATAAAATACAACCCTTTTCTATTCAATATGTAAGTAACCCCTTTATATGACACCCTTCTGTATGTAAAAAATGTATGACACCCTTCTGTATGACACCATTCTGTATGTAAAAAATCCCTTATCTCATGTTATATATACATATATTCATGAGTGACCCCCCCTCCGTGCGTACACCGAGCACATGCTCGAGAGAGTGGTAGGCAAAGAGGCATACAGTTTTTTAGATGGCTTATTTAGATACAATCAGGTGCAGGTGCATCCTGACAATAGACATAAAACTACATTCGCCATTGAGTGGGGTGTCTTTGCCTACATAGTCATGCCCTTCAGGTTGACTAATGCTCCAACCACATTTCAATGCCTTATGTGCACTATATTTAAAGACATGCTCAGGAAAGAGTTAGAAGTCTTTATAGATGACTTGTGTGTTTACTTGACCTGGAGAGAACACTTAGAAAAACTCCAAGCATCCTTTGAACGGTGTGTTGAGATATCGAGCTCCACTCGTGATATGCCAGGGTGACCGTTGTGCATTTATGTCACCGACGTGTCAGTTGCAGATGCGGTTGGTACACCGCCCATGAATAATAGCTAGATGATAGCTATCCTTATCTACTCTAGTTCGTGGCTCAATTAGTATGCCACCTTAGTTAGTTGAGTTTGGTTTGAGACCCATATATAGGGTTCTTCTATTTCTTTGTATGAGAGTTCTTTTGGCTTACACAACTAAGAAGAGAAAAATTGTTTTCAGCCTCCACCTTTGTGTGTATTCCCCCATTGTGCAAGCAAGAAAGCTACAAGTGAGACTCCTTCCTTCTCTCCCACAATCTTGACATGGTATCAGAGCCTTGTTCATGGTAAGGAGCTCAAGAAAGCAAGCCAAGCTCGCGGTGTTCTGGTAAGAGGAGCAGTGTTGCTTTCATTTTTTGTTTTGGGAGCAGATCTCTGCATGCAGATGCACTTTGCGGTGAAGCAAGAGGGCAGTATATGCTGCGGGCAAGGGCTTTAGCCCTTGGCGATCCTGTTTTTTTATTTGAGGCCATTTCGGGGCATGTTTTGGAGGCGGAAGTTTTCTGCACGCACTCAGGAAAAAGCCATGTTTTATGCTGTGCGACCACTGTTCTACAGGTCGGTGAAAAGTTACTGTAGAAATTGCATCGTATGCCTGTGCGCAGAGACATTGGGAGTTACAGAATCATCCCTGTTGCCTGTTGATGCAAAATCGTCACTAGGAAGTGACTGTGTGGTCAAATACCACTTTCGTTAGTTTTGCAGATTTGCCCTTGTGAGGCTCAAGTTGTGTTCTTTGCAGTGACAGAAATTTTTGCAGTGTTCTGTAATGGCGTCTGATTCTCTTTCACAGATTGTCATTGAAAAGCTTGACAAGAACAACTTCCAAGCATGGAAGTTTAGAATGACGAATTTCCTTATGGGAAAATGATATTGGGAATTTGTTGCAGGAAATGAAGAAGAACCAGTTCTTCCTGATGTTCCCAATCAACAGCAAATGCAGGCATTTAAAGCATGGCATGAGAGAGCCAGGAAAGTTATGTACTGGCTGTCTATCAGCATTTCAGACTCTATGATTGTGCATATTCAGGATGCAAGTACGCCAAAGGAGGCATGGGATACTCTGTCAAAAATGTATAGCACAAATACGCAAGCGAGGAAAATGCAGCTCAAGCAAGAGTTGCACAATGTGCAAAGAGAAAATATGAGCATCAATGACTACCACATGAAGGTGAAGAAGATTGCAGATGCACTTGCTTCCATTGGGTCACCAGTGGAAGATGATGATTTAGTTTCTGTGACCTTGAATGGTCTAGGAAAGGATTATGCACAGTTTCGGACATCCATTTCAGTTCGTGAAAGATTTTCTAATTTTGAGGAGTTGATTGCTCTTCTAATTTCTGAGGAGCAGAGAAATGGTGGTGCATCTTCTTCAGGAGGAACTTCAAAAGAAGCTGTGTTCTACTCAAATGCTGGAAGAGGTAGAGGCAGAGGTAGAGGAGGCCGATTTGGAGGCCGTGGTGGAAATAAGAATATGCAGCAAACTCAAGAAAACCAGTCCTATGAAAAAGGACGTGGTAACTCTAGAGGCAGGGGGAGCCAAAGAGGTCGTGGTGGATGGCAAAGAGGCCAAAATGCAAACAGTAATGTTGAATGCTACTACTGTGGTAAAATGGGTCATATGGCTAAAGACTGTTATAAAAAGCAGAATGACATCATGAATGGAAAACTGCAACAAGGAAATTATGCATCTTCTAGTAGACAGGGTGATGACAGAAATGAACATTTGTTTATGGTGCAACACATGAACAATTCTGTGATAAGTGCAGAAGAAAGCAACGAAGTGTGGTATGTTGACTCGGGTGCATCAAACCACATGACAGGTTATGCAGAATGGATGGAGGATGCAAGGAAAATGGAAAAACCAGGATTTGTGGAGACTGGTGATGATACTGCATATCCTATTGTGCAGATTGGAAAATTTCCTTTGTCTATGCAGGATGGGAAAAAGAAATACCTGTCAGATGTATTTCATGTCCCGAATATCACCAAGAATCTGGTTTCTGTTGGTCAAATGGTTGAGCAGGGCTTGCAGGTCAAATTTAATCCTCATGGATGCTTTGTTGAGGATATGAAAAATAAAGGTCGCTTGATAGAAAAAGGAAAGAAGAAGGGCAGAATGTTTACATTGGATGTAGACATGCCTGAATTGAGTGCAGCAATGTTTGCACATGGGATCGGTGTAGTTGTAGATATTGGTATCTGGCATAAACACATTGGTCATGTTAATGTACGACGACTTAAATCAATGCAAGCCCAAAATATTGTTGCAGGATTGCCTAAATTCAAGGTTGCAGAAATGCATAAGGTATGTGAAGCCTGCCAATTTGGAAAACAGGCAAGGAAACCATTTCCTAGACATGTTCAAGAGAGTCAAAAGCCATTGGAATTAATCCACTCTGATGTGTGGACTACTAAAGCTGCATCTCTTGGAGGTTGTCATTATTTTGTCACTTTTATTGATGACTATAGCAGAAAAGTTTGGGTGTATTTTATGAAAAAGAAAAGTGAAGTTTTTGGGCATTTCAAAACTCTTAAAGCTATGGTTGAAAAAGAAACAGGCCTGCAAATAAAATGCCTAAGGTCAGATGGAGGGGGAGAGTACCTCTCAAATGAGTTTGCAAGGTTCTTGCAGGAGCATGGCATAAAGCAGCAATATTCATGCAGTCATACCCCACAACAAAATGGAATTGCAAAAAGGAAAAATAGGCATATTGGAGAGGTATCTCGTGCCATGCTCAACGAAAAAGACTTTCCAGATTTTTATTGGGCTGAAGCAGTTGCTACAGCAGTCTATATAATAAACATGACTCCCACTGCAGCAATACATGGGATGACTCCAGAGGAGAGGTATACTGGTAGGAAACCAGATATTTCTCATTTGAAAATTTTTGGTTGCATTGCCTATGTACATGTGCCAGATAAGTTGAGATCCAAGTTGGATCCAAAAGCTGAGAAGTGCATCTTTATTGGTTACTCTCTGCAGCAAAAAGGGTATAGATGCTATAACCCTTCTACTCGTAAGTTTACAGTGAGCAGAGATGTTTTTTTTGATGAGATGAGTAGCTGGTATAAACCAGTAAATGTGATTGATGATGTAGATGCACAAAATGGTAATGCTGCACAGAATTCACAGCAGTAGTCACAAAATATTAGTGGACCTGGAGTGTCCTCTAGCAGTGGTTCACATTCTTCGCCATGGACAGGTAGATTGAGATCAAGAGAATCTTCTCAAAGCAATGCAGATAGTGGTATTCAGGTATCACGAAAAGGAAAAGAGAAGGTAGATCAGCCCATGTTTGATGTGAATGCAGGTCATTCTTATGTGGATGGTGAATCCAGTGGCTCAGAACAGAGCATTGATGATGAGTTGGGTATTCCTTCTATTGTTACACCTAGAGTAAGGAAGACCAGGGATGTTTTGAGAGCACCTGGGAGTGAACCTACTTTGCGCATGTCTACGAGAGCTAGGTATCTCGTGGATAGGCTGAAATATGATGGATTTACAGCCATTCACTATGCATATATGGTCAAAGTGATACAGGAACCAGAACCCACTTCTTTTGAGCAAGCCATGGGAAAAGAAAAATGGGAGAAAGCCATGGATGAAGAAATGGATGCCTTGGAAGCAAATGCTACATGGGAGTTAGTACCTTTACCTAAAGGTAAGAATGCAATTGGCTGTAAGTGGGTTTATAAGGTGAAGCACAATGCAGATGGTTCTGTGAACAGATACAAGGCAAGATTAGTAGTCAAGGGATATGCACAAATATATGGCATTGATTATGAAGAAACATTCAGTCCGGTTGCAAGGATGGCAACCGTAAGAGCAGTCATTGCTATGGATGCATCAAAGGAATGGTCTTTACATCAGATGGATGTAAAGAATGCCTTCTTGCATGGTGATTTGCAAGAAGAGGTATATATGGAGCAGCCACCAAGTTATGTGCATGCTGTTCATCCTGAGTTTGTTTGCAGGTTGAAGAAAGCATTGTATGGCTTGAAGCAAGCACCTAGAGCATGGTCTGACAAGATAGGACAATATCTTGTCACTATTGGCTTTCAGATTTCCAAGGCAGATTTCTCACTCTATGTGAGAAAAACAGAGAAAGGTATCATGCTACTTGTCATTTATGTTGATGATTTGATTATGACAGGTGACAGTGATGAAGATATCCTTCATGTGAAAATGCTATTGAAGCAGAAGTTTGAGATGAAGGATTTGGGAAAGTTGCGTTATTTCTTGGGCATTGAGGTGATTAGATCACCAAGTGGGATACAGCTCTTGCAGAGGCAATATGGATTGGACATGTTGTCCAAATATGGGATGACAGGCTGTAAGCCTATTTCAGTTCCTTTGGAGCAGAATGTGAAGCTGAGCGCAGATGCAAGTGAGCTTCTGGAAGACCCTACTATGTACAGACGCATAGTAGGAAGCTTGATTTATATGACTATTACCAGGCCAGATTTGAGCTATGCTGTTGGATTGGTAAGTCAGTTTATGCAGGCTCCAAGGAAACCGCATTTGGATGCGGCTAGACGCATACTCAGGTATGTGAAGTCCACATTGCAGTATGGACTATTTTATGAGACTGGGGTTCAGATGCAATTGCATGGATACACTGATGCTGATTGGGCTCGTAGAATTTCTGATAGACGATCTACCAGTGGATATGTGTTCTCTTTTGAGAGTGTTGCAGTCACTTGGAGCAGCAAGAAACAACCTACAGTTGCCTTGTCGAGCACAGAGGCTGAGTACAGGGGTGCAGCAATGGCTGCATGTGAGGTAGCTTGGTTGCATAAGCTACTTTATGATATGCATCAGTCTACAGATGGACCAGTTGTCATTTATTGTGACAACATGAGTAGTATACACTTGGCAAATAACCCAGCCTATCATGCTAGAACAAAGCACATTTAGGTGCATTTTCACTATGTGCGGGAGAGGGTTTTACTAGGTCTTATTGATCTGGTTTATGTCAGCACAGAGGATCAGGTAGCTGTCATATTCACGAAGGCATTGGGCGCAGAGAAGCTGCGCAAGTTCAGAGACCTGCTTGGTGTGCAAGAATTGGGATTGAGCTCGAGGGGGAGTGTTGAGATATCGAGCTCCACTCGTGATATGCCAGGGTGACCGCTATGCATTTATGTCACCGACGTGTCAGTTGCAGATGCGGTTGGTACACCGCCCATGAATAATAGCTAGATGATAGCTATCCTTATCTACTCTAGTTCGTGGCTCAGTTAGTATGCCACCTTAGTTAGTTGAGTTTGGTTTGAGACCCATATATAGGGTTCTTCTATTTCTTTGTATGAGAGTTCTTTTGGCTTACACAACTAAGAAGAGAAAACCTGTTTTCAGCCTCCACCTTTGTGTGTATTCCCCCATTGTGCAAGCAAGAAAGCTACAAGTGAGACTCATTCCTTCTCTCCCACAATCTTGACACGGTGTTGCCTATATCTCATCTCTCTCGGAATCCCTCAAAGTGCCAGTTCTGGGTAAAGCACGGATGCATCCTAGGGCATGTGGTGTCGAAGAATGGCATTGTCATGGACTTTTCAAAAGTCAGGGTCATTGTTGATCTTCCACCCCCAACCAACTGTAAGGGAGTTCAATGTTTCTTAGGTGGAGCCCCAAGAGGAACACCAAGGAAAAGTGAATTCTCTTGCAAGAAAATCTATCTTGTAACATCAACAAGCTTTTTTATTAGGTTTTATATGATCACAATGAAGAAAAGAACACCAGGCACAACAAATCTCCATGCAGCATCATGTAGATCTCCCACGGATTTGATAGAATCAACCATATTCTTCAATATCTTCACAAAATCCATCAATAGAACAAAGAAAGAAAAGGAATACACCATCTTTGAATGGAAATACATCACATAGTATTCATCTTCAATATCTTCATAGTCTTCTCTCTCAATCTCTCACATACAATCACTCTGTTTTAGTAGAATTTGCTATCTTTGACTCTCTCTCTCTCTCCATCAATAATACATCATATTCTCACTACAATCTCTCATAATCACTCTCAATAATCCTTCTTAGGTCGTGGATACCCCTCCCAAGATGTATGTCTAGTATGAAAAGTCACCAGAGCCACTACAGTGTCCTTTCATAGCTCACTACTGTCACTTCACTCCAGTCTTTACTTGAGTCTTCAGCAGCTACTTCGTTCACTTCTTTTAGCTCTTTTACACTTGTATTCACCTCTTTCCAAGGCTAGAAAACTTTCCCAAGCTACACTCTTATCCATCAGAACACATACAGAAACATACAAAACAGTCACATTACAGTACTAGAACAGCTACAGTATAGAGACAGTACAGAGACAGAAGCTCTACAGAAGATCTATAGAAGGTTACAGAAGGTCATCAAAACCTCATAACTCATAATCAAACCATTCCAAACTCAAAAACCATTCAATAATCTTTCACAAGATCTCAATCTTCATCAATCATCAATCCATCCCTCCTTATAGAAGACAATCAGAACAAAACAGAAGCTATACAGAAGGTATAAAGAACCAATCAGAACCTATCAGAACCTCACATCTCTACTAATAAACATCATGAACTTCCAAAACATAATCAATATCATCCAAAACACTCTCAAACCACTTCCAAACCAATCAATCATCGCATAAAATCAACCATTCAGCTCTCAAAAACAACAAAAATCAGCCAAATAACAAGTCATTTCAACACTCAACATATCCCCACACTTAATAAGGAAGCGTCCTCGCGACCTAGGAAAAAGGGAATACAAGTTCATTCCAAAAGCTCAACTTTGATCTTCAATATCTCTTCAAAAACAATCCCTCCAATCACGACCCCAACTTATATCCTGTATCTGATATAAAAATACAACGAAAGGAAAACCCTTTATACATTAACACTTCTTATCAAACTAAAAATCACAACAAACTTGTAAAGGATATAAGAGGTTTCAGCTTCTTCTGCATCAGCATCTTCAACTTTCCAACCACGACCCCATCAGCACAATTCTTCAAAAATGTAGCTCACATGAAAGCCAATCCAATAGGCAACCACCACGATCTTTTTACATTAATTAACCCACAACACAAATACTACACACAACACAACCATCTGAATGACTCCTCCAAAAAGAGAGATTTTCATTAAAAAGCATCCACCATACATTGAAAAAGGTATCAATAAAGATTCATCTACAAATGTCTTGGGAGGATTTTGAAAAAACTAAAGACAGCACATCCTTTCCAACAGGACAAGGTATCTGCTAGGCAAACAAAGGGCATGAAAATACAATATATCTAGCTACTGGGAATCAATGCTCACATTGACATTCATGCACAACTTTGGAATAGGCTTTGAATCATTATGAGAATGCCTATGCATATACGCCAGATACCAAGCAAAATGAGCAGTTAATCTCACTAAAGAATCTGCAGACTGGGAATACTGCTGAGCAAAATGAATATAGTTTTGGTATGCTTGACTGGCAGCTGTCCATTCTCCTGGGATTACTGGCCAATTTATATGAGATCCTGTAAGGGAATCATTCGAGCTCCATCTCCTTCTTCTGGAAATCTGATGATCAAACCCGTCATAGTCACTAACCAACTGAGGTGGTTGAGATATAGAAGTGGCATGAGATGGAAGTGGAATAAGGAAAAGTAGATGAAGAGATGGGTAGGCAAACTCATAAAAGGAAGAATGATTTAAAGAAGAAGTGGCTGAAATTTGTAGGGAATCAATTAAAAAGGGTGTTAACTGATAAATAGGAAAGGTAGAAGGTACATGAATGGATGGAGAAGGACATGGTGGAGAAGGGAAAAATACTCTATCCTCAATAAAAGAACAATATGTAAAGATGGGAATGTGAGGAAAAGATTGAGGTTGGAAAAGAAGGGGTAAGATAGTGGTGGAATTGGATTGACAAAGGGAAAGATATATATCATATCGGTGAGCCATTTGTTGGTAATAGAGTAGGGTAGGAACAGAAGGTCCTAAGATAGATCTTCTATGATAGGCATAAAAAAAGGTAGAATCAAACGGATTATGTTTGAAAAGATAAGCTAAGAGATCCACCCTCAGTTGATTAGTGCTCTGGACATAGGTAGGGGTTGTGTTCTATCTTTGATTCAGGACCACAGAATCAATCATGGTATGCCAGGAATTATCAGGGCAATTAGCCACTTTGGAGGAGTAACTCTGAAACATATCATTTATGCGCAACTCCAAATGGTTGATATACAAAATAGCTTGTAAAACCACGTCTCCCACATACCAAGCCATATCCACTTCATCTGGAATCAACAAGTCTCCGTGTAGATACATATATGACATCAACATGGTATCAGCCATGACGGAATCTTCAAACACCATCCTTACCACCTCTGTCAGCAACTCAACAGACCAAGCCCCACTCCATCCATCCTCTGGAAGAGGTAAATCCATCGTGGAAAGCTTCATGTAGAAGGCCAACTTCTGTAATTGGTAATGGACAAAGAAAGAATGGTCTGGTAGAACATATTCTTGAAACTGCTCAAATGTAGACCATAGCAAATCCATCCTGGATTGCAATCTTTCCACTTTATCTTGGAAGAGAGGACACAAGGTACCCTGTCTCTGAAGAGCAGCCAAGTCCTACTGTGAGAGAGAAGGGATCAAGGGAACATGAGGGCTTGGAGGAACAGACCGTGACTTTGCCAGTTGATCTTGCAACTGCTTGATTTGGGAAGCTTGTGATTCCACTGTGTCATTAGCAGTTTGTAAGGCTGAAAGTTTGACATATAAAAGAGTTTGGAACTCTTGCGCTTCTTTGGACATCCTCTCCTTCTCCTCTGAAAGGCTAGTAACCTCTGATTGAGCCTCTATTAATTGAATCTTCAAAGAAGATATCTCATCACTTTGGGTTGCAACCAGTTGGGTTTGTTGCTCCATCTGCTTAAACAAATCTGCTAGGGTATCCTTAATAGAGGCTAACTCGAATGTTACCTTATGCAACTGGTCCTTAGACTGCATCAGTTCTTCATAAAAGGAAGCGTACAACTGTTGAACACAGGCTGTCACTGACAATTCAATGGAACTTTGAATGTCTTTACAGAGGAAAGGAATTGCGTCTCCCGAGACTAGACTGTTCAGTGAGGGAACTGATATATCCAACGAACCTTCTCGATGTGCTCTGAACAGGTTATTACATGTGAGATAACCAGGGAGATCACTGCCAGAGGTAGCAGAAATGGGCACTGAAGGAAGAACTGAAGGAGCTTTATCCACTACCCGCTTCAAGCGTTTGCGTTGTATGACCAGGGGAGGCGGAGAATCATCATCCTCTATACCAATGGGTTCTGACTCATCTGAAGGTGGAGGAGGAGGTACTGGATCAGATGGAGGAGGTGGAGGCACACTCTTCTATAAACTTGAATAGGTCAAGAAGGCAGACAAGTACGATCCATAGGTGACATTGGTAACATTGCCCCTGGTGACTTTGACGAAATATTGATCCATCTTAGTGAGTGATGCCAGGAGGCATATTCCACGGTGGATTCCGTGAGGTTTTACGGTGGATTCCGTAAACTTAGATGTCCGGGGCTCATACACAAAGAGGATTCTTTGTGCGAGAAGTTGATGGGGACGCCTGTCCTTTTCGGGCGTTTCATTAATTTAGTGTGTACATGGGTGATTCCATAGCGGGTGATTCCGCAAAATGCATATTAAATTAATAAACGTTTATGAGTTTAGAGTGCGCACTCGTAATAAATTAAGGTTAGGATTTATTTCTAACCAGTTGATTTATTTATGTAGCTAAAGACTGCTAGGTATTCACTTTTGTCGGTTTAATTGTATTATTTTACTAACGATTGTGAATGCTTCAGTTGATGTGTAGAGATAGCAGCAGTGGCGGAGGAAAGCATTGGAGTCTAGCGGGTTTTCGACTCTTGGACTAGATTTTGATAGGCGCCACGCCTATATTTTGTTATGTCTATTGAGACATCGATTATTTATTATTATTTTGTATGCGCTTATGCGCCCGGATATGTTATTTCTATTTGGACATTGAGATTGGGCGTGCCAGACTCTATGGGCACTGTCCATTAGCTTTATTTTCCTATTTTTGTAGAAAGCAAACTCAAAAGCTAAAAGCTTGTCATATTTTTGTAATTGGGCTATTATTGAGCATGAAGATTGGAAATATACATAAAATACATGCTTTGTGAAGCGCTCACACAAGGCATGGGGGAGATTGAACCCAATTTGTCTCTTGCCTCTTGTCGTGCATGCTTTTACATGGGTTTTTGTGCAAAAAGGTAGAGTACTTTGTTCTTGGGGACCTTCCGGGATTCACCACGTGAGCTATCTGCGACCGATCTGCGCACCAGTGGTATCAGAGCGGAGCAGAGATCAAGAGCTTCCAATCACTACCAATCTTAGGCGAAGGCGGAGCTCCAGGAACAAACGGGCTCTACAGTCAATCTCGTCGCGAACCGTCGATACAGGCAGACTTCTGGCGATCAAGAACCCCTGTTTCCACTGTCAGATCGCGAAGGACCAAGCTCTGCAGGCGGAGGACCACTCATACACTTCCATCATCAAGTCGTGGAGTTACAGAGATAAGCTCTCTTCATAATCAAGTTTATTATCATAAGAAAGCTTAATTTTAAGCTTAGCAAGGCCTAATCCTCAAAATCGTTGCAAGACGGCATCATCCCGTGAAATCCGGCGCAAAAAACGCCCCCCCCCTCACGAAAAAAAACGGCGGCCTCTGCTAGTCCTCCTTAAGCTTCTTAATCACTTAAGCTTAAGCTTAATCATTTAAGCTTAAGGCTTCCTGCAAGTTACACAGGTCAGATAAATTGGCAAACTCCGGGTCTCGCACTTCTGAAGTCAAGTTCCGTAAGTCGACTCTAATCAAGTTTTGCAAGTTCTGCAAGTCGGCCTAAGTCCAGCAAGTCAACAACTCTGCAAGTCTGCTAAGTCTGCAACTCTGCAAGTCAGACTAAATCAGAACTGACTAGTGCTTAAAACTCATAGAAGACTTGTTCGTATGCAAAAACTCTGAACTGGAAAGTTGTTCGCAGCAAGCTGTTCTACCTATCTACAAGTTCGTTGAAGTACTTTCAGCAAACGGAGACAGAAATATTGCAGAATTTTTGAAAATTGAAGAAGAAAATACCCAAAAATACATAGCCTTGTAACCCCAAATTTGAGCTACGCTCATCCCGCTAACTGATTTTGAGTGAGAAAGGTTTGTTGAGTTTTACAGGATGACTACCCCACATATGGATGATCCTATGGCTGAAGATGACCTACCCGAGCCTACCATGGAACAAAAGCTGGATCTTATCATGCTGCAATTGGAAGAAGAGCGAAGAGCTAGGCAAGCCTTGCAAGCGCAATTGACAAAGCTACAAAGAGCGTCCACCGATAAAGAAGAACCTCAAGCTGAAGATTTGATTCGTCATACCATCGACGCCACCCTTGAAGCACAAACCATTCGCAAGGAATCCAAGATAAGTAAATGAAGTTTCAAGTTTCGCACTTTCAATGGCATAAGAGAAGGAAAGACTGTTTTATCATTCATTAGCCAGTTTGATGACTATTTCCATGAGGAAACTTATCCCGAAAAAGATAAAATCAAGTGTGTTACTAATCATTTGATAGACAGAGCATCACTTTGGTGGACTGTAGTCCGCAAGAGTATAGAATGTCCTGCTACATGGGAAGATTTCAAGAAGAAGTTCATGCAAAATTTCTTACCACCGCAATTTCATGAGAAGGCTATCAAGCAATGGGATTTACTTCAACAGCGCGATCGTGAGCCTATTCCACAGTATACAGAGCGTTTTTGGAATGCACTCCTATAGCTACGCATGCTTGAAGACATACTAGAGACGACACATAAGCGGAAGTACATGTCTGGACTTCTTGGACATTACTACGCTAAAGTGAACATGTTCAAGCCTGCTACCCTTGAAGACGCCATCTCCTTAGCTCACGACACTGAAGATAAGTTACGCGGAAGAGATCGACGACCACAGCCATTCCAAGCAAACGGTAATTATGGATCTAAACAATTCAATTCCAATTTCAGAAGGTTTAATCCAGGTCGTTTTTCATCACCATCTTTCCGCAAGAATTGGCCTAAACCACCTGCATTACCATCCACTGTCAATTCAAATCCTAAGCCTATTCCACAAGCAAATCCAAATATACCCAGACTCCCAGTCATTGCAAATAATGTGACCAAAGCCAAACCAATAGTATGCTACAAGTGTCACCAGCCAGGGCATCTCGTAGCAAATTGTCATTCAAAGAAGCCATCAGCACATATCAACTACCTTGGAGCTATGGACGAAGACGAGTATGAGGATATGCCAGATTTTATTGAAGATGAGGATGATCCTACTACTACTTCCGACACTTTACCAGGTATGCCTACTTCACATTCATTGTTGACTATGAAATGTATAGTGCATGGAAAAGAAAGAACTATATTGCATGATGACGGTAGTACCCATGACTTTATTTCAACAAAATTGGTAAAGGAATTAAAATTGCATACTGTACCTACGCACTATCGCATAAAAGCTGCATTTTTAGGCACTAGGTACAATGGCACACAAGAAATTCAAGATTTAGAAATTCAAATTGGTCCATACATTGAAAGAAGAAATTTCTTAGTTGTCCCATTACAGTCAAGCGACATTATTCTAGGAATGCCATGGAGACACCAACATAATCCCAATATAGATTATTCCACACACACAATGAATATTAATTTTCAAGGAAAATCTATTACATTATTTGGTATGCATGCATCTCATATTTTTCCACTGCTTTCGCATACTCAAGCAAAACGTGCACTACGCAAGAATACTAAATCATATCTCATTTGGGTGAATGAATTGCATGCAAAGGAAAATCATATGCACCCTAGGCATAAGGAATTTCTCGCATATTTTAAGGACTGTTTTGCAGAAGACCTACCACCAGGTTTACCTCCATCACGTCCAGAAGACCATAAGATTGACCTAATACCTGGCACACAACCACCTTGCAAAGCCCCATATAGGCACAATCAAATAGAGCAAAAAGAAATCCAGAGTCAAGTTGAAGAATTACTAAATAGAGGCTTAATTCGACCTAGCAGTTCTCCATTCGGTGCACCTGTGCTCTTAGTCAAGAAAAAGAATAATACTTATCGGATGTGTATTGACTACCAAGCATTAAATAAGATCACTGTAAAGAATAGGTATCCTATACCTAGAGTTGATGACCTTATGGACAAACTGCAAGGATCTTCTATATTTAGTAAAATTGACCTTAAGTCTGGATATCATCAGGTGAGGCTAGATAGATCCGACATATTTAAGACTGCATTCAGGACACAGTTTGGCCATTACGATTTCTTAGTCATGCCATTTGGATTAACTAATGCACCTGCCACTTTCAGTAGAATGATGAACCGTATTTTTCTAAAATATCAGTATTGTGTGATTGTTTTCTTTGATGATATTTTAGTGTTCAGTCAAAGTGAAAAAGAGCATTATGAGCATTTATCATTAGTTTTTCAATTACTGAAAGAAAATCAATTGTTTGCAAATCCTGACAAGAGTGAATTCTTTAAGACAGAAATAGAGTATCTAGGTCATATTGTATCAAAAGAAGGAATAAAAGTTGATCCTAAGAAAATTGACGCAATATTGCATTGGCCTGTTCCTAAAAATGTACATGAATTACGCTCATTCCTTGGTCTTGCTAGTTTCTATAGGAAGTTTGTACGTAATTTCTCATTACTTGCTTTACCATTGACCAAACTTCTTAAGAAAGGCATTGTTTATCAATGGACTGAAAATCAGCAGAAATCCTTTGACTTACTCAAACGTGCATTAACCAATGCCCCTGTTCTACAATTGCCTGACTTTAATAGACCATTCTTTCTAGTTGTGACTGATGCTAGCGGATCAGGAATAGGAGCTGTATTAATGCAAGACAACCATCCAATAGCATATTCTAGTTCTAAGCTGAAACCCTCTGAGCTCAAATATTCCACTTATGACAAGGAACTCTTAGCAGTTGTACAAGCATTAAAACAATGGAAGCATTATTTAATGGGTTCAGAATTCATGATAAAGACAGACCAGCAAAGCATTAGACATCTACTTAGCCAACCCCAAATTTCTGACCGTCATATCAAATGGGCTTCATTCATTCAAAGTTTCCATCCTATCATCAATACCAACCTGGAAAAGAAAATGTAGTTGCCGATGCATTGAGTAGAAGACTTGCAATTCATAACATTTCTATCATATCTTTTGATTCTTTGATTGCTATGAAAGACACATATCACCAGGATATTACTTTTCATTCTAATTGGCAAAAATTAGTTCAAAATAATTTCATTCCTGTTGATTCATTGTCATTTAATAATGGATTTATGTTCTTTGAAAAGAGACTGTGTGTTACTATTCCATTCCGATCTTTTGTTTTGAATGAAATTCATTGTCCTCCATATCAAGGTCATAGAGGTATCATTTCTACATTACGCATGTTAACTGAAGATTTTTATTGGCCGCATATGGATGCAGATGTATCTAATTTCGTTTCTGAATGTTTGATTTGTCAAAGAATAAAGAGACATCATGGTAAACAGTATGGGTTATTAATGCCTTTGTCTATTCCATCTAAACCTTGGGAACATATATCTATGGATTTCATTACTGGTTTACCAAATACTAAATCTAACCATGACATGATTTGGACAATTGTAGATAGATTTAGTAAGCAAGCATATTTCATTGCATGTAAGAAAACTTTAATAGCATCACAAGCATCACAGTTATTTTTGAAAACTAATTTTACTAACCATGGATTGCCGAAAGTGATTATTTCAGATAGAGATTCTAGATTTTGTAATAATTTTTGGATTACACTGTTTGCAAATCTAGGCACAAAGATTGATTTCTCATCTGCATTTCATCCAGAAACAAATGGACAAACAGAAGCCACAAATAGCACTATTCTAGATCTTTTACGTGCATACACTATCTCTAAACCTCAGACTTGGGATACTCATTTACATTTATTACAGTTTGCATATAACAATACACCGCACACATCTACAAAGAAAGCACCTTTTGAAGTTATTTATGGATATAGATTATCTACCCCTGTTGCATCTTTGTCTAATAGAATTCAGAGTGCTGATGATATTGCTGTTATGCATAACACTATTTTTGATGAGGTCAAGGATATGATTGCTAAAGCCCAACAATCATATACCAAACAAGCCAACAAGAAAAGACAAGCTATGAATTTCAAAGTTGATGATTATGTTTGGCTTAGAATAGAAAAGCGTAGACTGCAAAGTGTAGATAGACATCCAGTTGTCAAATTAGCTCCTAGATTCTACGGACCATTTAGAATCATTCATAAGATTAATGACAATGCATTCAAGTTAGAACTGCCATCTCATTGGAAAATTCATAATACATTTCATATTAGTTTATTGAAACCATTTAGAGGCCAATTACCTATCCACCCTATCTATGAAAACCCACCTTTACTAGAAGAAGAGACTGAAATACTTGAATCAGAAGCCATCATAGACACTGACTACATGACCACTAGAACTGGCCGAAGGTATTCTAGATATCTAGTGAAATTTAAGAACCATCCTGTAGAGGAAGCACAATGGATGCACGTTAGAGACTTAAATGCTTTCCCCACTCTGTTAGCTCCACATTGAGCTAATAGCAATTGAGGTCAATTGCTATCCCACCCCGGGGGTATGATGCCAGGAGGCATATTCCACGGTGGATTCCGTGAGGTTTTACGGTGGATTCCGTAAACTTAAATGTCCGGGGCTCATACACAAAGAGGATTCTTTGTGCGAGAAGTTGATGGGGACGCCTGTCCTTTTCGAGCGTTTCATTAATTTAGTGTGTACATGGGTGATTCCATAGCGGGTGATTCCGCAAAATGCATATTAAATTAATAAACGTTTATGAGTTTAGAGTGCGCACTCGTAATAAATTAAGGTTAGGATTTATTTCTAACCAGTTGATTTATTTATGTAGCTGAAGACTGCTAGGTATTCACTTTTGTCGGTTTAATTGTATTATTTTACTAACGATTGTGAATGCTTCAGTTGATGTGTAGAGATAGCAGCAGTGGCGGAGGAAAGCATTGGATTCTAGCGGGTTTTCGACTCTTGGACTAGATTTTGATAGGCGCCACGCCTATATTTTGTTATGTCTATTGAGACATCGATTATTTATTATTATTTTGTATGCGCTTATGCGCTCGGATATGTTATTTCTATTTGGACATTGAGATTGGGCGTGCCAGACTCTATGGGCACTGTCCATTAGCTTTATTTTCCTATTTTTGTAGAAAGCAAACTCAAAAGCTAAAAGCTTATCATATTTTTGTAATTGGGCTATTATTGAGCATGAAGATTGGAAATATACATAAAATACATGCTTTGTGAAGCGCTCACACAAGGCATGGGGGAGATTGAACCCAATTTGTCTCTTGCCTCTTGTCGTGCATGCTTTTACATGGGTTTTTGTGCAAAAAGGTAGAGTACTTTGTTCTTGGGGACCTTCCGGGATTCACCACGTGAGCTATCTGCGACCGATCTGCGCACCAGTGAGTAGGTAAGTGCTCCAATCAATAGCTACTCCTTTCAATACCATCCTTGAAGCTGTGAAAAGCTCTTTGGACAAGTAATGGGATGGCGTTTTTGCAGGCATAAACTTGTCTTGGAGAAACTGGCATACCAACTTCCACACAGGATTAGTGATCATGGAAAAGGAAACTCCTGAAGAGTTGATCACCTTCTTAATATCCAGCATTTCCCTTGTCTGCTTTTATAATAGCTTCAGAATCTCTTCGTTAGAGAAAAGCTGGCGAATGCTAACAAAGGGTTCACCTTTGGAAGGAAGAGAAAGAGCCTTCCCTAGGCCTCGAGGTGTCAAAGTCATAGAAATACCCTGGACCAGTCCCGACTTCTTGCTGTAGGAGGCCAGAAACTCATCACACATCGATGGATCCTCTGGAAGCAATGGAAAGGAGGTAGCCACAAAAGCAGCGAGTCCCGCCTTCGTGAGAGGCTCAAAAGTGAGTAGGGAAGAGTAATCCCTACTGACTAGTGGGACATACCGGATAGGGGGAGGAGCGTGAGAAGGCACCATTCAGATGGGTATACACACACACCACAAACACAGACAATCAAGGAGAATGCTTGCAGAGCAACAGACCAAAAAACCAAGGATAAGATAGCAACCAAAACGATAAAACGTGACTCGACCAACTATCCCCAAGCAAACCACAGCCTAGAAAAAATTCGACATGACCTCTAAACATATGCGACCGAAAGCTTCATGCTATGCATCATACAAACACCCAAATCCCCGTATCAGGCAATAAAGAAAAAAAACTACACACCGTACCCTTAATCGTAACAAAGAAATTGAACCAAAACATCACAACAACCCAAACATAGTAAGACCACAACTTTTGATAAACATGTGTTTGGCCATGGAGAGAACTCCGAAGACTTTGCGTACCCATCCCACGAAACTGGGTTCATTAAAAAGGGGAAATTAAGTGCAATGAGGGGGAATTAATTTAATGAAGGGTTTATTTTAATAAATTATTAAGAAATGGGTGAATTTTTATTAAGTGATAAACCTTATCAAGAAAACGACGGTTCCTTCTTAAAATTTTAATTACCAATTATTAGATTAAAGCGGTGCTTTAATTCGAATCCCGGACTTCGATACCCAGACTGGGTCTCTAAATGCAAGTTTATTTATTAAAAATTAAGGTGAGGTGGAGCGCTTTTTTGCCAGCGCGTGCTTGTGACGGCTGGTTCATTTTAATTAAAAATATTAAAGTGCCTCTTTAGCGCACTTAGCGCGTGCTAAGTGAAGAGCGGGTTTATTTTTATTGAAAAAAATGGTGTGGTTAGCACGAGCGCGCGTGCCATGGTGGTGGTTAGGGTTCATTTTTTTGTTTTGTTGTTTTTTTTTAAAAAAGAATTAACCGTGGGTTTTGGGATAACTGAAAAAAATAATAAAAATAAAAGGAAAAATACATGGTAGTGGGTGTATGTAAATGCAAAGAATGCGCTCTCCTCAATCCAAAAATATCTGGATTTTTTTCAATATTTTTCAGGTTGTGTTTTGAATGAAAAAGGATTTTGGTTTTTATGTTTAAGGAATTTAGGTGTGAAAGGAAATATTGTGACAGCTTAGAAAATATGCCAAAAATAAGGAAAAATGTTAATGGAATTTTGAGGAATTTTGAGGAAATTAATTTGGAATTTTTAAGCATTTTTAATGAATTTTGTCATTTGTTTGAGTATTTTTAAAAGAATTTTGAATTTGAAAATGGTCTGAATTTTTTTTCTTGAAATTTGCAGGTTAGAAAAATAGTGCAATTTGCTGCAGAAATAGTATGAATTTTTTGAGATTTTTTTGTTTTTTTTATAGAATTGTAAGGGTTGTTTAATGTTTTTTTAAAATTTTCAATGGTTTTTTTTTAAAGGTTTCGAGTGTTTGAATTAAAAAACTGGGAAAATACCCAGAAATAGGTTGCGTGGGAGCTACGTGTAAGCAACCAACGAACAATCACCCGCACACGATCCGGCACACGAATACGCACAAGCAATCTCAATCACGCACTCGCGCGTACACACCTGCGCGTGTGTCTGCGTCTTGAGGGTGTCGGCGGTGCTACGGTTTAGTGGTTCAGCAGGGTAGGACAGGGGGCTTACAGGGGTGTAGGGGGGTTTTGTGAGTAGGACTGGGGGCTTACAGGGGATGGGGTGGTTGTGGTGGGAAAGGGGACTTGTGTGGGGGGTGTGTAGTGGGTTGTGTGTTTGGTTGCAGGGGGGAAGGGGGGTTTAGATGGGGGGGTGTGTTTATGTGTGTGATGGGGGGCTTGGGTGGGGTAAGTGTGTGTGTTTATGTGTGTGATGGGGGGCTTGGGTGGGGTAAGAGGGTTTGGTTTGCTGTGAGGGAAGGGGGGGAAGGGGGGTTTAGGTAGGGGTGCAGTGGGGTGGGTAATGGTGGGACTGGGGGCTTAGATAGGGTAGCTGTGTTTGGTTGCAGGGGGGGAAGGGGGGTTTAGGTGGGTGTAGGTGTGTGTTTAGGGTGAAGGGGTGCTTAGGTGGGGGGGTGTGTTTGTGGGGGGAGGAAGGGGGGCTTGGTTGGGGGTGGGGGGAGGGGTTGTGTGTGTGGGGGGTAATGGGGGGGAAGGGGGGCTTAGGTAGGGGGGGTGTGTTAGGTGTGCAGGGGGCACGTGGCAGGCAGGAAGGCGTGGAGGTGGTGCAGAAGGTCAACGGTGTCAGCGGGTGGGCCGGGAGGCAGCACCGTCAGCGGTTGGGTGGGCTCCACGTGGCGGGGCCGCAGAGGGCGCGGGCGAAGGCCCTGTAGAGGAGGGCGGCGGGGAGCTTAGCGAGGAGGGAGGCGGGACGCAGGCACCACAGGGCATCGTCGGCGGCTAGGGCGACCATGAGCCTGGAGGCGTCGTCGACGAGGAGGCGGCACCCGGCGAGGAGGGGGCGACCGTTGGCAGGCGGCGGCAAGGGCGCCACAGGAGGCGCGTCAGGCGGCACAGGCGGCGTGCAGGCGCTGCTGAACGTCCAGCGGGGGCCACAACGGCGAGGAGGGGGCGACCTGTAGTGAGGAGGAAGGAGAGGGAGGGGAAGGAAGGGAAGGAGAGGAGGGGAGCAGAGGAGGAGCAAGGGAGGAAGAAGGGAGGAGAAGAATAGGAGAGGGAGAAGAAGAAGGAGGGGAGGAGGATGGAGCAGAAGGGGAAGGAGAGGAGGTGGAGATGGAGGGAACGACACGCAGGGAAGGGAGAGGGAGGGGTAGGCAGTTAGGGCGGGGAGGGGTCGGGGTAGGGGGGGGATAGGGAAGGGCATGGGGAGGTAAGGGCACCCATGGGAGGGTGGAAAGGGTAGGGTGTCGTGATGGGCAGGGGCCCATGGGGGGTGTCCAAGGGGGTGGGGTTTCCCGGGGGAAGGGTAGGGGGGGAAGGGGGTCATAGGGTGGGGTGGGCATAGGGGAAGGGGCAGGGGCCCAAAGGGGGAAAATGGGGGGGGGGGGGGGGGGGGGGGAGGGGGGGAATGCCTATAGGTGCACGGGGTTAGTCCATGGGAAAGAATGGGCGGGGGGCCCATGAGAGGAAAAGGGTAAAAAAATTTGCCGTGACGGGATTGAAAGGGTGTCGGAACGTCGGGACGGGGAACGTGGACGCAACCGGGGCGCGTTAAGAAGCGTAAAATCGAAAACAAGCGCGTTCACGCGCGGGACGAGTCGCGTGAAAACACATAAAAATAAAGAAAATTTAATATCGCCCAATCCGAACGTCAAAACAAAATGTCGTAAAAACAAAAACTGGGCAGGACGGTAGAGGGAAGATAGGGAAAATGTGCCACGGGGGTTCCGAGGGGTAAAGGGCGTTCACGTGCAAAAAACGTAAAAAACAAATCAAAAAACGCAATTAAACATTAATATCGAAAGATCCGTAAATCAGAACGAGGTGCAAAAAAAAGAAAAAATGTGCAGAAAGACGTGCACGACAATCCTATCATGTCAAAACATGGTTTCGACTAAGATAAGATGCGTTCACGTGGGAAAAACCCAAAAAACAGACCCGAAAATGAAATCGGAAATTAATATTGGACGAACCGTGCATCAAAATGACACGGAGTTTTTTAAAAAAAAGTCCGCAGGAAGGGGGGGTACAGGGTTGTCACGTCAGAATGCAGTTCCGGCAAAAGTAGGAGGGGTTCACATGCGAAAAACACCAAAAATACGCCCGAAAACACATTGAAAAATTAATAATTACAAATCCAGAAGGCGAAAGAGGGTGGAGGAAAAAGGAAGAAGGTGGGGGAAGGCATGGTGAACATGGTTGTCAAATCAAATTGGAATTCCGACGCAAACAAGGTAGGTTCACATGGAAAAATGTCAAAAAGACGCACGAAAAAGGCTCGAGAAACCGCAAAATTAATATTGAACAAACCGTGCATCAAAAGGACACGGAGTAAAAAGGAAAAATATCAAGGGGAAAGTTGTTGTCAGGGCTATGACATCAAATCATGGTTCCGAAGCAAGCAAAGCGTGTTCACATGGAAAACCGGCTAATGGGCGCAAAATGCTTCAAAAATGAATAACTTGAAAACTGTGCACCGGAACAGGGGTAGATAAAAAGGAAAAATGGTCAAGTCAAAGGGAGGAACAGGGCTATAAGGTTGGATGTGGACTTCGGTGAACGTAGGGTGCGTTCATATAGCAGGACAACAAAATAAGGGAATCAAGGAGAACTGCAAGGGAACAGCCCCGAGGGTGAGGGAAAAATGGACGGGGGGTGGGAAGGGACCCCATCAGGGTAAAAAAAAGTTATGGCATAGAGGCATTAGCAGGTTGAGGCATATGCAAAGGGTTATACAATGTAGATGCGCAGGGACGCGTCCCCACACTTAAGACCTTAACGGATAGGGTTAACCGAGCAACAGGGACCTAGGACCACATAACAGACCATCCACTAACGTCCCCACACTTAAAACATGATCATCACGGAGAAATCGAAGGTGTAGGGTTAGAAAAACTTGGCCCATGTTGTCGAGAATCAAGGTTAATTGTCAATGGCACTTCCTGTGTCGTTGTTGGTTGCAACAGGAGGTACAAAGGCATCTTCACAGCACCCATCCTTCATGGCAGGGACCACGCAGCAGCACCCAGGGAGGTAGCTGGTTGAAGGAATCGCATCGAGTCGATGTCGAGGGATATTGCACTCAACTCACAATCACTTAAATGGAATGAAAGAACTGTCACTCGTCCCATGACTAATATCACTCGAAGAAGAATGATTGAAACCCATATCTCATACCCGATTGAGAAATTGACAAGGGAATGGTGCAGAGGGAGTATGCCAGGGTGCACAGTTGATGGTGCATTAGTGCATCTAACCCATCTGGCATAAGTGCAAGGAGGAAGGCAAGGGATCCTGACAATGCAGTGTACAGAATAGGATGACGTGTCTTGTGTTGACGACAGAGACCCATCCCGTGGGTGCATAGGGAAACGGGAACATACCTGACTCCAAATGTCGTAACGTCCCTCAATCTCACCTCTCGGTAATTGATTGAAGAAACTCCAGTCACGCTCAATCCACCCCCTGTCTCACACTCTGTTGATAGATACATGAGGGCAACCATGTCCTGAAACCCATTGATGTAATCCTCACAGTCACTTGTGCAAAGGTTGTATGCCTTGTGCACATTTGATGGTGCAACTGTGCATCCCACCTTGTGATGGCATACGATGCAAGAAGGAAGGCCAGGGAGCCTTATAGTGCAGTGCACAGAAACAAATTATGCTTTGTGCATTGAGAGGCCCATCCCGTGCGTGCAACACTTCATTCACATTGCTCACCTCTCATTTGATTTGAAGGGAAAAGACTGGTCACTTGCCCCACCCTCTGTCTCACTCTCTGATAGATACAGAGGGCAACCCATACTCACTTTCCCATCCGGTTAGGATGAAAGCTCACATCACTCAAGGGGTGGTCGATGAAGATTGCGTCGTCAGTTGTTGAAGAGTCATACCCAGGGAGGTAGCCATCAAATCGAACGTTGTGTTGGATAGGACATGGCGTCTGCTAGAAGACAGTTAGACACTCTACAGAGAGGCCCAGGACACAGCGTACCAAGGGAGGCAGCTGCAGAATTGGATCCTGGAAATTTCAATTGATGAATCCACTTTTTGGACTGCTGGGTGTTGCCACCTTTTCCACAGCCAGCTTCTCACCCAAGGGTGTTTGTCACCTTTTCTTGGAACGAGGCCTGCTATAACAGGGAATTTCTTCATTTTCTCTCATAACAGTTTTTTTCTAATTTTTTTTTCTTTTTTCTTTTTCTTTTTCTCCTACTCCGGAGGGTGTTTCCACCTTTTCTCGAAGAATAGGTCGGCATGACAGGGACCTAAGTCATTTTCTCCCATGACCGATATGTTTTTTTTTTCTTTTTTTTTCTTTTTTTTTTCTCTTCGAATTAAGCAAGGGAATGGTAGAAAGACCATGTATCAAAACCAACCTCGCCACTGTCGCTGGTGGAAAATAGAGGATAAGAGATCAAGGCTGGAAGATGGGATTGAGGGGACAGAGGGTTGCATCCACCTTATCAGGAGTGGCTGAAGAACGGCTATCAGAAGTAGCATCATAAGAAGTACAGTGCCGCGCCAACGAGGGAAAGGATCAGATAACCATGATTGTCAGGATCCCCAAGGAGGGAAGTACTTCTTCAGGCGATATCCATTGATCAGGAAGGGATCATCAGAGGCATCAACGGTCTGCACTTGGACAGAGCCATTAGGGTTGATGGCAAGTACCTTATATGGGCCCATCCACCGTTGTTGAAGCTTGCCGGGAAACTTGCCAAATCATGAATCATAGTCTAGGACCAAATCACCTTCTTTGAACTCCTTGTGCTTGATGAAGCTGTCATGGTAAGCCTTACGTCGAGCTTGCGTGGCTTCCATACACTGTAGAGTCATCCTACGAGTTTCGTCCAAAAATTCCAGGTGCAGGAGATGGCGTTGCAGTGAATCATCGTCTCCCAAACGCTCTTTAATAGCCACTCTCAAAGAGGGTAATTCCAGTTCAACAGGGAAAACAACTTCTGTACCATACACCAGCTGGAAGGGTGTCTGTTCAGTTGCTGCTTTATGGGAGGTTCTGTATGCCCAGAGGGCCTCTGTAAGTCGATCGTCCCAATCACGACAATGTGTGGCAATTGTTCTTGTTAGAATCGAGAAGAGGATGCGATTGGTGACTTCGACTTGGCCATTGGCTCTGGGGTAGTAAGGAGTGGACTTGCAATGGCGGACCTTATACAACTCTGTCAACTCTTCCATGACTTTATTAATGAAATGAGTGCCTCTATCACTTACCAGCTCTAGGGGACTGCCAAAACGGGTGATGATATTCTCGTACATGAATAGGGCTACGCTGTTACCATCCTCTCGCTTTAGGGCTTTAGCTGCACACCACTTTGTGAAATAATCCGTACATACGAGGATGTATCTGTTCTGCTTCCTTCTAGTGGGAGGATCGATTGGGCCTATTAAGTCGATGCCCCACTTCTCAAACGGCTTTAAAGGAAGGATAGGTTGCAGTGGCATGGCACTTGTCTTGGTGGGTTTTCCCATTCGCTGACAAGCATCACATCTTTTACAGTAATCATAGGCATCCTTATGAATGGTAGGCCACCAGTATCCCGCTAGAGCAGAGCCTTCCTGGCTGTGGCTTCTCCTACAAAGTGGCCTCCACATGGCTCGTCATGGCAAGCCTTCAAAACAATCCCAATCTCATCTCCTGCAACACATCTTCTGAGCACTTCAACTTTGCCTTTCTTGTACAGTGCACTGCCTAACAGGGTGTAGGGGGCTGATTCTAACATAAGCTTCTTCCTTTCCTGACTAGAAATACCAAGAGGATATTGTTGGGTTGCCAGTAGATTGGCAATGTTTGCATACCAGGGGGTTACAATTTCTACCAAGAATAGGGAAGCATCAGGGAGGTCTGGATCATCCTGCTCCTCGTCTGCAGTCTGTGGGATACACGACAGATGATCAGCCAGAACATGGGAACGACAAGGTTTGGTAATTACCTCAAAGTCGAACTCCTGAAATAGAAGGAGCCATCTCATCATTCGTCCTTTCACATCCGCTTTGTTCATCAGGAAGGATAGGGCCTCATGATCCACATAAAATTTAAAGTGGGTAGATAGGAGGTAGTGGCGGAACTTCTCTAGGGCAAACACCATTGCCAAGCACTCAAGCTCTGTCATTGTATAGTTTCGTTCCCTATCAGTGACTTTTCGGCTTGCATAATAGATGGGCTGATCCAGCTTCAAGGAGCCCTTCTGGCAGAGAACTGCGCCTAAGCCTTCAATAGATGCATCAGTGTATACATGGAACTCTTTCATCCAATCAAGAGGTTGCAGAATGGGTGCCTCAATCATGTCAAGATTGTGGGAGAGAAGGAAGGAGTCTCGCTTGAAGCTTTCTTGCTTGCACAATGGGGGAAGACACACAAGGGTGGAGGCTGAAAACAGTTTTCCTCTTCTTAGTTGTGTAAGCCAAAAGAACTCAAGTACAAAAGAAATAGAAGATCCCTCTATATGGGTCTCAAACCAAACTCAACTAACTAAGGTGGCATACTAACTGAGCCACGAACTAGAGTAGATAAGGATAGCTATCATGTAGCTATTATTCAGGGGCGGTGTACCAACCGCATCTGCAACTGACAAGTCGGTGACATAAATACACAACGGTCACCCTGGCGTATCACGAGTGGAGCTCGATATCTCAACACTTCCCCTCGAGCTCAATCCCAATTCCTGCACACCAAGCAGGTCTCTGAACTTGCGCAGCTTCTCTGGGTTATTTGCCAAGTGTATACTACTCATGTTGTCACAATAAATGACAACTGGCCCATCTGTAGACTGATGCATATCATAAAGTAGCTTATGCAACCAAGCTACCTCACATGCAGCCATTGCTGCACCCCTGTACTCAGCCTCTGTGCTCGACAAGGCAACTGGCTGTTTCTTGCTGCTCCAAGTGACTGCAGCACTCCCAAAAGAGAACACATATCCACTGGTAGATCGTCTATCAGAAATACTACCAGCCCAATCAGCATCAGTGTATCCATGCAACTGTATCTGAACCCCAGTCTCATAAAATAGTCCATACTGCAATGTGGACTTCACATACCTGAGTATGCGTCTAGCCGCATCCAGATGCGGTTTCCTTGGAGCCTGCATAAACTGACTTACCAATCCAACAGCATAGCTCAAATCTGGCCTGGTAATAGTCATATAAATCAAGCTTCCTACTATGCGTCTGTACATAGTAGGGTCTTCCAGAAGCTCACCTGCATCTGTGCTCAGCTTCACATTCTGCTCCAAAGGAACTGAAATAGGCTTACAGCCTGTCATCCCATATTTGGACAGCATGTCCAATCTATACTGCCTCTGCAAGAGCTGTATCCCACTTGGTGATCTAATCACCTCAATGCCCAAGAAATAATGCAGCTCTCCCAAATCCTTCATCTCAAACTTCTGCTTCAATAGCATTTTCACATGAAGGATATCTTCATCACTGTCACCTGTCATAATCAAATCATCAACATAAATGACAAGTAGCATAATACCTTTCTCTGTTTTTCTCACATAAAGTGAGAAATCTGCCTTGGAAATCTGAAAGCCAATAGTGACAAGATACTGTCCTATCTTGTCAGACCATGCTCTAGGTGCTTGCTTCAAGCCATACAAGGCTTTCTTCAACCTGCAAACAAACTCAGGATGAACAGCATGCACATAACCTGGTGGCTGCTCCATATAGACCTCTTCTTGCAAATCACCATGCAAGAAGGCATTCTTTACATCCATCTGATGTAAAGACCATCCCTTTGATCCAGCCATAGCAATGACTGCTCTTACGGTTGCCATCCTTGCAACCGGACTGAATGTTTCTTCATAGTCAATGCCATATGTTTGTGCATCCCCCTTGACCACTAATCTTGCCTTGTATCTGTTCACAGAACCATCTGCATTGTGCTTCACCTTATAAACCCACTTACAGCCAATTGCATTCTTACCTTTAGGCAAAGGTACCAATTCCCATGTAGCATTTGCTTCCAAGGCATCCATTTCTTCATCCATGGCTTTCTCCCATTTTTCTTTTCCCATGGCTTGCTCAAAAGAAGTGGGTTCTGGTTCTTGTATCACCTTGACCATATATGCATAGTGAATGGTTGTAAATCCATCATATTTCAGCCTATCCACAGGATACCTAACTCTGGTAGACTTGCGCAAAGTGGGTTCACTCCCAGGTGCTCTTAAAACATCCCTGGTCTTCCTTACTCCAGGTGTAACAATAGAAGGAATACCCAACTCATCATCAATGCTCTGTTCTGAGCCACTGGATTCACCATCCACATAAGAGTGACCTGCATTCACATCAAACATGGGCTGATCTACCTTCTCTTTTCCTTTTTGTGATACCTGCATACCACTATTTGCGCTGCCTTCAGAAGATTCTCCTGATCTCAATCTACCTGTCCATGGCGAAGAATGTGAACCACTGCTAGAGGACGCTCCAGGTCCACTAATATGTTGTGACTGCTGCTGTGAATTCTGTGCAATATTACCATTTTGTGCATCTACATCATCAATCACATTTACTAGTTTATACCAGCTACTCATCTCATCAAAAACAACATCTCTGCTCACTGTAAACTTACGAGTAGAAGGGTTATAGCATCTATACCCTTTTTGCTGCAGAGAGTAACCAATAAAGATGCACTTCTCAGCTTTTGGATCCAACTTGGATCTCAACTCATCTGGCATATGTACATAGGCAATGCAACCAAAAAATTTCAAATGAGAAATATCTGGTTTCCTACCAGTATACCTCTCCTCTGGAGTCATTCCATGTATTGCTGCAGTGGGAGTCCTGTTCATTATGTAGACTGCTGTAGCAACTGCTTCAGCCCAATAAAAATCTGGCAGGTCTTTTTCATTAAGCATGGCACGAGATACCTCTCCAATATGCCTGTTTTTTCTTTCTGCAATTCCATTTTGCTATGGGGTATGACTGCATGAATATTGTTGCTTTATGCCATGCTCCTGCAGGAACCTTGCAAACTCATTTGAGAGGTACTCTCCCCCTCCATCTGACCTTAGGCATTTTACTTGCAGGCCTGTTTCTTTTTCAACCATAGCTTTAAGAGTTTTGAAATGCCCAAAAACTTCACTTTTCTTTTTCATAAAATACACCCAAACTTTTCTGCTGTAGTCATCAATAAAACTGACAAAATAATGACAGCCTCCAAGAGATGCAGCTTTAGTAGTCCACACATCAGAGTGGATTAATTCCAATGGCTTCTTACTCTCTTGAACATGTCTAGGAAATGGTTTCCTTGCCTGTTTTCCAAACTGACAGGCTTCACATACCTTATGCATTTCTGCAACCTTGAATTTCGGCAAACCTGCAACAATATTTTGGGCCTGCATTGATTTAAGTCGTTGTACATTAACATGACCAATGCGTTTATGCCAGATATCAATATCTGCAACTACACCGGTCCCATGTGCAAACATTGCTGCACTCAATTCAGACATGTCTGCATCCAATGTAAACATTCTGCCCTTCTTCTTTCCTTTTGCTATCAAGCGACCTTTATTTTTCATATCCTCAACAAAGCATCCATGAGGATTAAATCTGACCTGCAAGCCCTGTTCAACCATTTGACCAACAGAAACCAGATTCTTGGTGATATTCGGGACATGAAATACATCGGACAGGTATTTCTTTTTCCCATCCTGCATAGACAAGGGAATTTTTCCAATCTGCACAATAGGATGTGCAGTATCATCACCAGTCTCCACAAATCCTGGTTTTTCCATTTTCCTTGCATCCTCCATCCATTCTGCATGACCTATCATGTGGTTTGATGCACCTGAGTCAACATACCATACATCATTGCTTTCTTCTGCATTTGTCACAGAATTGTTCATGTGCTACACCATAAACAGATGCTCATTTCTGTCATCACCCTGTCTACTAGAAGATGCATAATTCCCTTGTTGCAGTTTTCCATTCATGATGTCATTCTGCTTTTTATAGCAGTCTTTAGCCATATGACCCATTTTACCACAGTAGTAGCATTCAACATTACTGTTTGCATTTTGACCTCTTTGCCATCCACCACGACCTCTTTGGCTCCCCCTGCCTCTAGAGTTACCACGTCCTCCTCCATAGGACTGGTTTTCTTGAGTTTGCTACATATTCTGATTTCTGCCACGGCCTCCAAATCGGCCTCCTCTACCTCTGCCTCTACCTCTTCTAGCATTTGAGTAGAAGACAGCTTCTTTTGAAGTTTCTCCTGAAGAAGATGCACCACCATTTCTCTGCTCCTCAGAAATTAGAAGAGCAATCAACTCCTCAAAATCAGGAAATCTTTCACGGACGGAAATGGATGTTCGGAACTGTGCATAATCCTTTCCTAGACCATTCAAGGTCACGGAAACTAAATCATCATCTTCCACTGGCGACCCAATGGAAGCAAGTGCATCTGCAATCTTCTTCACCTTCATGTGGTAGTCGTTGATGCTCATACTTTCTCTTTGCACATTATGCAACTCTTGCTTGAGCTGCATTTTCCTGGCTTGCGTATTTGTGCTATACATTTTTGACAAAGTATCCCATGCCTCCTTTGGCGTACTTGCATCCTGAATATGCACAATCATAGAGTCTGAAATACTGATAGACAGTCAATACATAACTTTCCTGGCTCTCTCATGCCATGTTTTGAATGCCTGCATTTGCTGTTGATTGGGAATATCAGGAAGAACTGGTTCTTCTTCATTTCCTGCAACGAATTCCCAATATCCTTTTCCCATAAGGAAATTCATCATTCTAAACTTCCATGCTTGGAAGTTGTTCTTGTCAAGCTTTTCAGTGACAATCTGTGAAAGAGAATCAGATGCCATTACAGAACACTGCAAAAAATTCTGTCACTGCAAAAACTCAGCTTCACCCTCACAAGGGCAAATCTGCAAAACTGGCGAAAGTGGTATTTGACCACACAGTCACTTCCTAGTGACGATTTTGCATAAACAGGAACCAAGGATGATTCTAAAACTCCCAATGTCTCTACGCACAAGCATACGATGCAATTTCTACAGTAACTTTTCACCGACCTGTAGAACAGTGGCTAAACAGCATAAAACTGAGCCTTTTCCTGAGTGCGTGCATAAAACTTCCGCCTCCAAAACAGGCCCCGAAATGGCCTCAAATCAAAAAAACAGGGTCGCATATACTGCCCTCTTGCTTCACCGCAAAGGGCATCTCAACCCGAGACAATGCACTCCTGCAATTTTTGGCTGTGCTACCTACAGAGATCTGCTCCCAAAACAGAAAATGAAAGCAACACTGCTCCTCTTACCAGAACACCGCGAGCTTGGCTTGCTTTCTTGAGCTCCTTACCACGAACAAGGCTCTGATACCATGTCAAGATTGTGGGAGAGAAGGAAGGAGTCTCACTTGAAGCTTTCTTGCTTGCACAATGGGGGAAGACACACAAGGGTGGAGGCTGAAAACAGTTTTCCTCTTCTTAGTTGTGTAAGCCAAAAGAACTCAAGTACAAAAGAAATAGAAGATCCCTCTATATGGGTCTCAAACCAAACTCAACTAACTAAGGTGGCATACTAACTGAGCCACGAACTAGAGTAGATAAGGATAGCTATCATGTAGCTATTATTCAGGGGCGGTGTACCAACCGCATCTGCAACTGACAAGTCGGTGACATAAATACACAACGGTCACCCTGGCGTATCACGAGTGGAGCTCGATATCTCAACAAATCAAACATTGCTTCAGAGTGGTGAAGGCTTTGTCACATTCTTCCGTCCAAACAAATTCTGTATCTTTCCTCAGAAGCTTGTGCAAGGCGGTTGCCTTTGTTGCAAAATGGGCTATGAATCTTCTGTAGTAACCCACATGGCCTAGGAATCCTCTCAACTGTTTGAGGTTGGTGGGTGCTGTCAAAGCTGCGATCTTTTCAATCTTTGCAGGGTCTGTGGATATCCCTTGTGCAGAGACAATGTGGCCCAACAAAACTCCAGAAGAGACCCCAAAGATGCATTTGTCGGGGTTGAGGGAAATCCCATACTCCTGGCATCGGTCAAAGCATTGTTCCAGGTGTCCCCAGTGTTCACGGATCAAATTATAGACACAGAAGTCATCCAAATATACCTCAATAAAGTCGTGCAGATGATTTTGGAATGCGGCCATCATGACTCGTTGGAAAGTAGCAGGGGCATTGCAGAGCCCAAATGGCATCACTCGATAAGCGTAGGTCCCCCATTCTGTGGTGAAGGTTGTTTTGGACTGGTCCTCTTCTGCTATCTGCACTTGATTATATCCGCTGAATCCATCCAGAAGGGAATAAAGCTCATGTCCTACCACTGTGTCCAACAGTTGGTCTGTGAAAGGGATAGGAAACTGATCCTTCTTCGTCTTGGAGTTCAACTTGCGGAAGTCAACACATATACGAAGCTTTCCATTCTTCTTGGGTACAACCACGATGGGTGAAACCCATTCACTATTTGCCACTGGATAGATGAATTCGGCTTCCAGAAGCTTCAACAGCTCTGCTTTCACCAATGTGGAATAATTCGGGTTCATTCGCCTCTGTCGTTGTCGTACTGGCTTGGAATCAGGCTCCAAGTCAATATGATGCTGACATATTGTGGGATCAATCCCCTTTAGGTCTTTGTAGGACCAAGTAAACACGTCCAAATTCTCTTTCAACAAGTTGTACAAGGTTGACAACTCCTCCTCTGGTAGGCTGCTACCCACCTTCAAGTGGCGTTCAGTGCCATCTGCATCCACAAAGTTTAACTTCCTTTCACCTTCTACTTCACGGATGAAGGTCCCGCGGACTACTTCTGGATACAGATCCACCCGACTCCTTCAAGGGAGTGGTGTCCTCATCTGATGTTCCACTAGAACCAACTTCTTCTTTTGGTGGAGACTTAGGTTGCTCCTTGAGATATTGAAATGGGATTAGAGCCGTTTTGAGTTTGGTTTCACAATCAGTTACCACTTGGCTTGAAGACTCCTCTTCTGATGACACGTCCAGGAATGTCACATAACAGGGACCCTCTGATGCCTGTTGGAATCGTGAGACTGGTGCTTGTTGGCACAGTGCATCATCATTATCTTTTCTTGGCAAGGATGGGTGAGGACGACAAGAGCCACTGCTGAAAGATGGCTTGTTCTTCTTAACCCATTTCTTATAAAGATTTTGCATAGGAGAAGATCCATTGACCAGACCAAATGGTACCATCACCATTCTGTCCCACAGCATGAGCTCATCTGCTTCTGATGCTTCTGGAACTTCTCCTTCATATGTATCCTCTTCAGGTGGGATAGATTCTTCCATCTCGCTTTCATAACCTTCTTCTTCCATATCATCTCCATCCTCTTCTGTCTCTGTTTCTGTCTCTGTCTCTGGCTCTGTCTCTGGCTCTGTCTCTGTAGGAGCTCTATAAGAGAAGAACAGGTTCTTTGCTTCATCTTCTGCCTCTGTCTCTGTCTCTGCTATGGCCATGTAACAGGGAGAGTAGTACATCCATGCTTCTATCTCACTGTCAGAAGTGATTTCGAAAATCGTTCCTGGTTCAGGCAGGAAGTATTCACCCATTGATAATGGCTTTGCATCTTTTGGGAGTTGGCTTACAGTATCCACTGTTAAGGAACGTGCCACTGTTTTCTTGGGAAGGATCTGTTTGACAGCATCTTCGTCTGCTGATGTGCCATCTGTAGCCTCATTAGGGGAGTCAGAAGATAACTCCAAGGAGGTGGATCCATGTCCTTTTTGAGAACCATATAGCTTCAGCACCACTTTATTGGGTCCTCTACCCAAGGTCAAGGTTCCTTTGAACCAATCCGTCCTTTCTCTGGCTTCAAAAAGCCATGGTCTGCCCAGTAACAGAGGGTAGGATGTACCATAAGAGTTTGGCTTCACTACCAGATAGGTTAGCCAATAATCTTGTCCAGCCACTATAGTCTTCACATATGGGAGAATACCCAAAGGCTTGATTCTGCTCTGATCCGCCAATCTTATGAGCCATTGGGTTGGTTGCACACCTTGTAGGCCTAGATCCTTCATTGTCACATCCCTCATAATGTTCATTGATGAACCACCATCAATCAGTGCATTTGCAATAAAGCAGCCTTCTATCCACACGCTAGTCTCTGGGGTACCCGGATCTAGGAAGGCATTAGCCACGTCCACTTCTTTGACAGGCTCTGGAGTTTTGTTGGACTTTGTTACTGTTGAGGGAGCAATCCTTAAGCCACATCTTCTTGTCAGTATACTTTTGAACCTTTTTCGGCAACTGGGAGACAGCATCAATAATTGTCAGAATGTGAGGTTTGGTTTAAAGGTATCTAGATCTCTGACCAGATCGTATTCCTTAACAGGATCCACTAGCTTCTCTAACCGGTTAGGGAATGGGGCAACACCCATTTTCATTTTCCCTCTTTCTTCCAACAGAGGCATCATGGAAACTTCTTCTGCCACTTGTGGCACTTCCTCCTCTTCTATCTCCTAGACCTCTCGTCCTGTCTCTAGAACTGTCTCTGTAACTCTCTGTGGCAATGTAGTGCTCTGTACGGCACTGTCAGGCTCTGTTTTGTTCTGTTCTTCTGGTGGAAGCTTGAACTTCACTGTTCTGGTAGGAGGATTATTTTCTTTATGGATAGGTGGTTCCTTCTTCTTTGCACGTGTGATGGCAGCAACTTCCAATTCCACTAAATTGGAGGTAGGCTCTTGTGCCTTGGTCGGACTATCAGTAGCACTGTTTTTCACTAGGGCTGGGCTTGGACAGTCTTTTGCAGTGTAGCCTTCTCCTTTGCATCGACTGCATAAGGGCTTGTAATCCACTGACCTTCTGGGATTTGGACAATTTGGTGAAATGTGTCTCTTTTCTCCGCATCTATAACACTCCACTTTTGATCTCTGACCACCGCCAGACTGTCTTCCTCTGTACCTTTGGGATGGAAATCTTCTGGGTCCGAAATTAGGACCAAACTCTCTAAGCTTGGGTCCAATATCCTGTGTTGTCATTTTGGATTCTAGCAAGTTGAATATTGCGTCCTCTTCCTTCCTTCTCCTATTATGCATCTCCTTCAGAGAGCAAATATCCTCTGTATGGTTCTTCCGTAAACAGTAGGAACAGAAAGCTCCAAGGATGGTTGGTTTTCGTGTAGATTCAGTGGCTAAATGGCCTGCTTGATGACACTTACCACACCAAGTATTTGACCGCATCACATCTCTTCTTGCTCCTGCAACATTGGATATGCTGTCGGTATTCACTTTCAGTGTCTGTAGTTGCTCTGTAATCACATCCATCAACTTCTTTTTGATATTTGCAACTGAGTTAGATAAGTAATCCTTCAAGCTTTCTCCTCCTCAGATACTGGCAGTAGGGTTTTGAGGAGTCTCTGTAATCACTGCATAAACAGGTTGGGTTGGTGTAGAGGGATCTCTGTTCTGATTCTAATTCAGAGCTCCTGTTTGAACTGTTGGTGGCTGTTGGCTCCAGTTTGGTAGGGCTCCAAGGTTGCTGCTGACTTGGCATTGGGGAAATTGGTTGGGACCATTGTTGTTGTGGTTGAACCATCATTTGAGGCATGGATTGTGGCCACTGTGGATTTGGTGCACTGTACTGTGATACTGGGGGCATCTGTTGGTAGGGGTAAGGGACTGTCCCTAGGATTGCATTTGGTGGGTACATCATTCCTAGCATCAGAGGAGGTAGGACTCCTCTTCATGGATTCATCGCCAATCTAGCTTCCACTTCATCGTACAGTCTTGCACCTTCTGTTGCAGCTTGCAATGTGGCTGGTCTTTGCAGCTCCACAAACTTACGGACTTCTGGTTGTAATCCTCTGAGAAACACCCCCTTTTGAATGCCATCATCTAGATTATGGTTAGTCCATCTCTTCAGGATGGATTCCATTCGTGAGACATAAGCTTCTACTCTTTCTCCAGAGGACTGACTTAGGTTCATAAATTCCTCTCGCATCCGCTCTTCAAAACCTTCACGCCTGAATTTAGTGAGGAAGGCCAACTTCAGGTCGTCCCATATGCCAAAAGTTCCTGCTGCTTGTCTCTCATACCATTGAAATGCTGCGCCCTTGAAAGTGGCGGGGAATAACCAATACTCAGGGGTTCTAGCATTGTTAGCCACACATGCGACCATAAACTCTGCTACATGAAGATCGGGGTCTTCATTGTACTCTCCCTTAAAAACTGGCAACGGGACTACATTCACTGGCCTGTCATCAATATTTCCAGGATGGATCTGGCTTGGAAGTGGACCTCTAGTAGGAGGAGGAAGGGCTTGATGTGCCATTGTGACTTCTGTAAAGAGTTCTGCAAGGGCGTCAAAGGCGGCTTCTGCTGCGAGCTCATTCTCGGCTCTGATTTTTGCTTTCTCTCTTCTCACGTACCTCTGGACTCGTTCTAACACTTGCCTCTTTATTGTGTCATTCATCAGGGGGCTGGCTCCACTATGTTGTTAGTGCTCCACAGAGGGTTAACAGAAGGCTTCAGTCTCTGGAGGACTGTCTTGCCAACATTTCTTCTACTTCTTCCTTTTCAACGTCCCTGAATTCTGCTTTCATGCCACTGCATAGAGGAAGGTATTCGGTTCTGAAGGTGTCAAAATGCATACGTCTGAGCATTGTGGTGGTGCCATCATCATAGTAATGCCAGCTTCTGATGGTTTCAACAGTGTATGTTGTAAAGAACACTCTGTCTACCAACTTCCAGTGGGTTGCTAATTGGACAAAAAGAAGATTGTCAGTGCACCAAGCATCCCATGTATCTTGCTGTTGAGCATCTACGAACAAATTCCAACTCTTTTCCTTCTTGTCTCTTTGAACCTCTACAGACCAAGACTCCTGAAGCTTCTTCACAATCTCCCACTTGATGATGTATGGAAACTTCTCAATGAATGCCAAATCTTCCATGAATGGTCATTCTCTCTGTTTCTGCTCTTCAGTTTGTCCCCAAACAGTTTGCCACCAAGATGCAAGTTTCTGCTGCTTCAACAAGAAGAGGAAACTGTCCATCACATAGAGCATGCATCATGATGGTGATGTGTTTCCGCCATTGTGGGATGAACTTCTTGTGGAAAGTGGCTTTGGTTATGAGAAATTCCAACTCTTCAGTGGAAGAAGGAACTTTACAAACATCCATTGAATTCTTCTCTTCTTGGCAATGCCATTTCCTTCATTTTCAGCCTCTTCTGGTGCTTGTTGATGGCAAGTTTCCCCGGCTGCGCACCAAAAACATGGAGTCCCAAGAGGAACACCAAGGAAAAGGGAATTGTCTTGTAAGAAAATCTATCTTGTAACATCAACAAGCTTTTTTATTAGGTTTTATATGATCACAATGAAGAAAAGAACACCAGGCACAACAAATCTTCATGCAGCATCATGTAGATCTCCCAGGGATTTGATAGAATCAACCATATTCTTCAATATCTTCACAAAATCCATCAATAGAACAAAGAAAGCAAAGAAATACACCATCTTTGAATGGAAACACATCACATAGTATTCATCTTCAATATCTTCATAGTCTTCTCTCTCAATCTCTCACATACAATCACTCTATTTTAGTAGAATTTGCTATCTCTGACTCTCTCTCTCTCTCTCTCTATCAATAATATATCATCTCCTCACTACAATGTCTCAAAATCACTCTCAATAATCCTTCTTAGGTTGTGGATACCCCTCCCAAGAGGTATGTCTGATATGAAAAGTCACCAGAGCCACTACAGTGTCCTTTCATAGCTCACTACTGTCACTTCACTCCAGTCTTTACTTGAGTCTTCAGCAGCTACTTCTTTCACTTCTTTTAGCTCTTTTGCACTTGTATTCACCTCTTTCCAAGGCTAGAAAACTTTCCCAAGCTACACTCTCATCCATTAGAACACATATAGAAACATACAGAACAGTCACATTACAGTACCAGAACAGCTACAGTACAGAGACAATACAGAGATAGAAGCTCTACAGAAGGTTACAGAAGGTCATCAAAACCTCATAGCTCATACTCAAACCATTCCAAACTCTCAAAAACCATTCAATAAGCTTTCAAAAGATCTCAATCTTCATCAATCATCAATCCATCCTTCCTTACAGAAGACAATCAGAACAAAACAGAAGCTATATAGAAGGTATACAGAACCAATCAGAACCTATCAGAACATCACATCTCTATTAATAAACATCATGAACTTCCAAAACATAATCAATATCATCCAAAACACTCTCAAACCACTTCCAAACCAATCAATCATCTCATAAAATCAACCATTTAGCCCTCAAAAACAACAAAAATTAGCCAAAAAACAAGTTATTTCAACACTCAACATTAGGACATATGGGGTATTATCGGTGGTTTGTGCCGAATTATGCATTGATTGCTAGACCTCTGTGCAAATTTTTGATTATATCCGAATGGACTGAAGAATGCCAACGCACATATGAGGAATTGAAAAAGGCTCTGACTACAACACCGATTCTACGAGCCCTAGATTGGACCATTACCTTCCATGTGCATATTGATGTTCTGAAATTTGCTGCGGGGCAGTGTTGTAGGTCTCGGCATGGTATTTGCCATGAATAAATTTTGACATTATTTATTAGCCATGCCTTTCACTTTCTTTGTGGACCATCAAGCCTTGCTATATTTAGTAAACAAACCTTCTACTACAGGACACATAACTTGATGGCTCCTTCTGCTTTTAGAATTTGACTTCTCCGTGGTTGTACGAAAAGAAAAGTAGCACTACATGGCCGACCACATGTCATGCATCCCCATAGGAGAGGCCGTTGGATAAGGCATCGTCGATGAGTTGCTAGATGCACACTTGTTTAGCCTATCGAGTGAGAGAGATTTATTTCGAGCCGACTTGACACCATATTGGGCAGATGACATAGCCCAAGTGCTTGAGCATGGACTATCTGAACGACCGATAGATAAAGCCTGACTTAGGCGACTTATCCTCAAGATCCAACCCTATTAGTTGATAGCATGCCAGCTATATAGGCTAGAGCAAGACAAATTTTTGCGTAGATGCATATGCAAGCATGAGATGCACGATGTGCTCTCAGAGGCACACAATGGAATCATTGGAGGACACTTTAGTAGAGATACGATAGCCCGCAAGGTGGTGCAGTCTCAACTGTGGTGGCCCACACTTTTTTGGGATGCTGCACAATTCGTTAAGCACTGTGATGAGTGTTAGTGGGCGGTGGAAAAAGGTCTCGATTCGCAAGGTTGAGATGGAGCTAACCCCAATAATTGCACAAAAATCCTTCGAGAAATGGGTAATTGACTTTATCCACTAGTGTGACACAATACTCCCAAGCCAAGTACATCATTGTAGCCATTGATTATCTAACGAAACGGGCAGAAGCAAGAGCTGCGAGAAAGAATGACGCTAGAACAAGTGCCAATTTCCTATGGGAGCAGGTAATCTCACGATTCGATTGTCCCATCGAATTGGTTAGAGACCAGGGCACACACTTCATTAATAAAGTGATTGTGCAACTTCTATCCACCTTTCTAATTATCATAAGAAGTCCTTGCTATACTACCCTCGGGAAAAGGGCCAGGCCGAATCTACAAATAAAATTCTACTAAACGTCCTGACCAAGGTAGTCTCTGCTTCGCGTAGTGACTAGGATAACAAGTTGATGGAAACCTTGTAGGCTTACCGCATAGCCTATAAAACGTCTGTAGGCTAGATGCCTTTTAGGTTGACCTATGGAATTGAAGCAATTCTACCTGTAGAGTTCTTTGTTCTTAGCTTGAGGATCGCACTTCACGAACAATAGGAAGGGAAGGAGGCATGGATGGAACGACTAGTTGAACTTGAATGCCTCTCGAAAACTCGACTTCTAGCTACTCATGTGCTCATATGCGAGAAAGTCTATGCTAGCAACCCGCTAAGGCGAAAGCCAATGCCCATGAACCTTAGTTTATATGGGTACCTAAACATCAGAGCTTGCCACCGAGGAGCAATCGGCCACACCTTTGCAAGGCTAAGAACAAAACCTCAAAACCTAGGAGGCTAAGACAAAGCTACAGATAGTGACATACGATCAAGCCGCAATGGGTTCCTAAGACCCTATTGCAAGTGCAAGGTTATTATGAGGGTAATGCTTGGATATGGATCCCTAAGGCTAAAACAGCCAAAGGCACTGATCAATGCCGCCCTCATGCTTAAGCATACCTAGCCATACAACATGTCAAGGCCTAGAGCTGCATAAGCCTCGAGACACCAAGCCCATAGACTCACAACTAATTATGCCCATGAAGACCGACCAAGTCTATCGGCCCAAATCTTAGCATGCTACTCCCAAACCAGTACCACATAACTCTACCAAGACTCAAGAAGCCACATCCGCAAGTAGCAGTGCCCCATTAGCAATCTAGTCCCAGCCCGTTGCGCAAAGGACCCAACCGCAATCTCAAGAACAACTGAAACCACAAGCATCTGCTGCCAAACTCTCTAATTCTGTCAAAACCCAACTACCCATAGGCCTTAGACCCTCCTATGAGTGGAAATCATTCTTGACACTGGCTTTAGATCTAGCCAAAGACACAGGGGACGACGTGATTTCTTGCCTTAGATGCTTAGAACTTCAGTTGCTAAGGGCTATGACCACTTGGACTTGGACATGTTGCAATAGCTCTTAGCAACTGAAGTTCGTACAATGCCTTATTCATGGGACACATTCAAAATTGCATTTGTCAAAGCAGCCCACTCAGTTGCTCTACAGAGTTACTCAACAACACTGAGATATCTAGAGAGGAAGTCATCAACCAACGCCTCATTACATCATACAATAAGTGAGCTACTTCTGCTATCACTGACCAAAAAATCGAGGAGTTGAAAAAGCTTGCTGAAACCAAATCCCCATTCTTACGGAACTGGTACACTCTTCGATTGCAATGGGAACTCGAAGGATGTCAAATAATGACCAACATTGAGCAACAATGCGCAATCAAGACATCGGAGTATGACCCAACTTATATCGCTCCAACCTCGTATAGGGTGTTAACAAATATTTGTGGCCAACCCATGGAAGAGCACATCAAAGAACACCCTTACCTTGATCGCCTCCCTAGACCTTTAAACTTCATTTTCTATTTATGTCCCTTAACAAAATATAAGAGCACTATGTCTCCCTGTTCAAATTGCTTCAATTCCATAGGTCAATCTAAAAGGCATATGGCCTAGAGCCATTTTATAGGCTGTGTGGTAAGCCCACAAGGTTGCCATCAACTTGTTATCCCAGCAGTGCACAAAGCAGAGACTACCTTGGTCAGGACGTTTACTAGAATTTTATTTGTAGATTCCGCCTGGCCCTTTGCCTGAGGGTAGTATGGCGAGGACTTCTGATGGATAATTAGAAAGGTGGATAGAAGATGCACAATCACTTCATTAATCAAGTGTGTGCTCTGGTCGCTATAACCAATTCGATTGGACAACTGAATTGTGAGATTAGTTGCTCCCATAGGAAATTGGCACTCATTCCAGCTTCATTCTTTCTCATAGCTCTTGCTTCTGCCCATTTCGTCTGAAATTGGTGTGTTCTCTTGTAATCCAAGATCCACAAAGGGCGTTATTGCTATGTTTACCATTGGCCCTAGTGACATTGGAATTTTGGCTTAAGTCCTTGTCTTCTCTTGTAATCTGAGCTCTCCCATTCAAATAACTATGGCTTCATTTCAAGGTCACATTAGGAGAAATAGGACTCTCTTTTTTTCTCCTTAAGGGGTTTCTCTCACCTCTCTCTCTCTAAAAAGAGATTCCAAAATAATATTATAATAAGAGAGCTTCTACAATGAGGCAAATCTCATATTTGTATTTTCAATAGATTTCACCTATTATTTTATTCCCAAACTATAGGATAAGATCACTTTTTCTCAAAATTCTTATAACTTAAAAAACACAAATCTATTTTCTCTAAAAATGGAACCAATCATTCATATACAACTCTTTAATGCTCTCATGACTTTTCAAAATTAAAATATATTAGAATTATTCTCATTCTTGCTTCTTAAAAGGGCAAAAGTTAAAAAAGATATAAAATGATGTACACATCATATTTTAAGATTATTTTTTACCTAGAGACACCTTTTTGACTTTAGAGTTTCCTTGTAAAATTTTATTTTTTTTGGACAAGTATATGCCTATTTTTGGTTTTTATTCCCTTTGAAAGCTCTAGTTTTGTTGAGAGTGGAAAAAGACTGAATTTTTTATTGATTTTTGTTGTTTTTGAGGTCTGAATGATTTATTTTTTATAGATTTAGAGTGATGTATGGTTGTTAATGGAAGTGTTTGAGAGTTCTTTGGATGATATTGATTATGTTTTGGAAGCTCATGATGATTCTTAGTGAAAATATGAAGCTCTGTGATATTCTGATAGGTTCTGTTGAGGTTCTGATTGGTTCTGATACCTTCTATATAGCTTCTGTTTGTTCTGATTTTCTTCTGTATGAAGCATGGATTGATGATTGATGAAGGTTGAAATCTTTTGAAAGATTATTGAATAGTTTTTTATAGTTTGGAATGGTTTTACTATGAGTTATGAGGATTTTCTATTCTCTGATGACCTTCTGTAACTCTCTATAAACCTTCTGTAGAGCCTCTGTACGTGCTCTGTCTCTGCTCTGTTCCTATTCTATTCTGTTCTGTAGAACTTTTGTAAGTGTTCTGTAGAATGTATGTGTGACTTTGGAAAATTTTTCTAACTTTTGGAAAGGATGAATCTAAGTTCAAAAGAGCTAAAACAAATGGAAGAAGTAGCTGCTGAAGAGAGAAAATTATGAAGATATTGAATATGAATACTATGTGATTGATTTCCATTCAAAAATGGTGTATTCTTTTATGTTCTTTGTTCTATTGATGGATTCTATGAAGATGTTGAAGATTATGGTTGATTCTACCAAATCCGTGGGAGATATCTACTATGATGTTGCGTGAAGATTTGCTGTTTTCCTTGTTTTGGTCATCAAAAGAATGAAATAAAAGCTTCTTGATGTTACAAGATAGATTTTCTTGTAGTAGAATCCCCTTTTCCTTGGTATTCCTCTAGGGGCTCCATGTTTTTTGTGCCCAGCCGGGGAAACTTGCCATCAACAACAAGCAGAAGAAGAGGCTGAAAATGAAAGAAATAGCATTGCCAAGAAAATAAGAATTCAATGGATGTTTGCAAAGTTCCTTCTTTCACTGAAGATTTGGAGATTCTCATTATCAAAGCCACTTTCCACAAGAAGTTCATCCCACAATGGCAAAAACATATTACTATCATGATGCATGCTCTATGCGGTGGACTGTTTCCTCTTCCTGTTGAAGCAACATAAACTTGCATCTTGGTGGAAATTTTTTTGGGAACAAACTGAAGAGCAGAAGTAGAGAAAATGACTATCTATGGAAGATTTGGTATTCATTGAGAAGTTTCCAGACATCATCAAGTGGGAGATCGTGAAGAAGCTTCAGGAGTCATGGTCTGTGGAGGTTCACGAAAATAATAAGGAAAAGAGTTGGGATTTGTTCGTGGATGCTCAACAGCAAGATACTTGGGATGCTTGGTGCACATACAATCTTCTGTTTGTCGAATTAGCAACCCACTGGAAGTTGGTAGACAGAGTGTTTTTCACAACATACACGGTTGAAACCCTTAGAAGCTGGCATTATTTTAATGGCACAACAACGATCCTAAGAAGAATGAGTTTTGATACTTTCAGAACGGAATATCTCCCCCTCTGTAGTGGTTTGAAAGCCAAATTCAAAGATGTTGAAAAGAAGAAAGAAGAGGGCCATGTAGTCAGACTATGACTCCTTACAAAAAAATCATACATGGGATTTGGTTCCTTTGCCTAATGCAAAGCCTGATTTGCCTTGCAAGTGGGTGTACAAGTTAAAGAGTATCCCATAACTCCCCAAGCTAGTGTATAAGGCTAGATTGGTTGATAAGGGTTTTAAGTAAGAGCATGGTATTGACTTTAATGAATTCTTCTCTCTTGTAGTGAAGATGACTATCCTACATTTGGTTTTAGCCTTGGTTGCATGGTTAGATTTTGACATTTATTAGAAGGATGTCAAGACAGCTTTCTTACATGAAGGCTTGCATGATGAGATTTATATGCAACAACCTAAGGGATTTGAGTAAAGAGGGAGGGAACACCTAGTGTGTAAGGTGAAAAAGAGCCTTTATGGCCTTAAGCAGGTAGCACCTAGGGAATGGTCCCATAATGCTTTCATGCATTCATAGGGATATACCCACATTGATATTGATTTGTATTTATATACGAAGAAGGCCTATGATGGAATCCTTATGATTTTGGTACTCTATGTGGATGATATGTTGATTATTGGGGATGCTCATCATGATGAGCTGCATACCCTAAAAAGTTAGCTCAAAAAGAGCTTTGAGATGAAGGACATGGGATACACCTCACATATTCTTGGGATGCACATCACATGACACGATCACTCTAAGGGGCTCATTTTCTTGTTGCAAAAGGAGTGCATCCAAAAGGTCCTTGAGTAGTTTCATATACATGATATTAAGTGACTCTATTGAGATTGACCATATCAATGAGAGGGTAAAGGATAACCAATAGGTTAATTGTCCATAGTTTGATGAGTAGAAGGCCAAGATGGCTAATATCCCTTATGCATTTGTAGTGGGCAGTTTAATATATACCATGATAGCTACTCGTCCTAACATTGCAATGGTGGCCAAGATATAGGAGTTGTGGGGTACACTAACTCTAATAATGCAAGACATGCAGATAGTAGGAGGTCCACCTCTAGCTATGTCTTCATCTTTACTGGAGGTATTGTTTTTTGGATATATGTGGTGTAGAAATACATGACCCTATCTACTATAGAGGTAGAGGAGATGTTGGCCAGAGAATCCCCCAGAGAGTGAAGCCCCTCTCTGATTCTATTCTATTGAGTACTAAACAACTGGTTGGACCCAAGCCCTTGATGAATGACGCAATCAAGAGGCAAGCGTTAGAACGAGTCCTGAGAAGAGATAAGGCAAAAATCAAGGCTGAGAACGAGCTCGCAGCAGAAGCCTCCTTTGATGCCCTAAAAGCACTCTTTACAGAAGTCCCCATGGCAACTCAAGGTCCCCTTCCTAGTTCGATTCATCCTGGAAATATTGATGATAGGCTAGCAAATGTAGTCCCATTGCCAATTTTTAAGGGAGAGTACAATGAAGACCCTGATCTTCATGTAGCAGAGTTTATGGTAGCATTTGTGGGTAACAATGTCAGAACCCCTAAGCATTGGTTAGCAATATTCCCTGCCACTTTCAAGGGTGCAGTGTTTCAATGGCATGAAAGACAAGCAGCAGAAACTTTTGGCACATGGGATGACCTGAAGTTGTCCTTCCTCACTAAATTCAGGCATGAAGGTTTTGAAGAGCAGATGCAAGAGGAGTTCACGAACCTAAGTCAATCCTCTCGAGAAAGAGTAGAAGCTTATGTCTCGCAAATGGAATCCATCTTGAAGAGATGGACTAACCATCATTTGGACGAAGGCATTCAGAAAGGAGTGTTCCTTAGAGGCTATTAAGCATATCTTTCCCAAGAAAATAGAGGCACAATCCCTAACAGTGGGCACTATAAGTCAACTACCAAGGGAAGAAAAGTCCTTGTCCATGGGAGAATACCTCCTGCCTCAACTAGAATTGACTTCTGAAATCACATTTGACAGTGAGATAGAAGCATGGATGTACTATTCTCCCTGTTACATGACATTCACAGAGACAATAACAGAGACAACGCCAGACACAGAAGCAAAAGCAAAAGCAGACGTAGAGGCATAAGATCTGTTCTTCTACTACAGAGCCTCTATAGAAGCAGAGACAAAGCCTCTAGAGGAATAGTATGGACATGATGAGGAAGAAAACAAAGTAGGATATGAAAGTGCAATTGAAGAAAATACTCTGATAGTGGATGATCTTGTCGATGTCCCTACAGAGACCTCAAAGGCCGAAGATCTCATGGTGTTGGATGGAATGACCATGGTTCCATTTGGGTTGGCCAATGGACCACAAAGTATGCAGAATCTGCATAAGCAATGGATCAAAGGCATAAAAATTAAGTTCACCAGTGGCTTCTGTCGCCCTGACCATTCATTCTGGAGGAATGATGATGATGATGCCCCCTGTCAACAGAAGCCAAAGCCATCAGAGCCACGGCTTCTAGAAGGTCTGTGCTATGTGACATTCCTAGACGCATCCTCTGAAGATGAATCCCTAAGTCCAGAAGAAATCACTACTCACACAGAAGCAAACAAAGCTTTGATACCCTTCCAACAACCTCAATAGACAAATGAGTCATCTGTTTAGGAGGACACTAGTTCTAGTGGAACATCAGTAGACGATGACACGACTCCCTTGAAAGAGTCAGACCTCTATCTAGAAGCAATTTGTGGGACATTTATCCACGAAATGGAAGGTGAAAGGCAAGTGACGTTCTTGGATACTGATGGTACTGAACATCCCCTAAAAGTGGGTCTCAATCTTTTGGCAGAAGAACTAATGGTCCTGCGAGATCTACTAAAGGAGAACTTAGACATGTTTGCTTGGTCGTATAAAGATCTAAAGGGGATTGATCCCACAGTATGTCAACATCACATTGACCTAGAGCCTAATGCCAAACCATTGAGACATAGACAAAGACGTATGAATCCTAATTATTCTGCTCTAGTGAAGGTTGAATTATTGAAGCTTCTTGAAGCCGAGTTCATTTATCCCGTGGCTAACAGTGAATGGGTTTCGCCCATTGTAGTAGTACCCAAGAAGAATGGGAAACTTTGAATATGTGTAGACTTTCGAAAGCTCAATTCAAGGACGAAGAAGGATCATTTCCCTATCCCTTTTACAAACCAACTGTTGGACACAGTGGCAGGCCATGAGCTCTATTCCCTCTTGGATGGATTCAGCAGATATATAACCAAGTCCAAATCGCAAAAGAGGACCAATCCAAAACAACCTTTACCACAGAATGAGGGAGCTATGCTTACAGAGTGATGCCATTTGGGCTTTGTAATGCTCCTGCCACCTTCCAACAAGTAATGATGGCTGCCTTCCAGAATCATTTTCATGATTTCATTGAGATGTATCTTGATGACTTCTGTGTCTATAGCTTAATTCGTGAGCATTGGGGACACCTAGAGCAAAGTTTTGACAGATGCCAAGAGTATGGGATTTCTCTCAATCCCGACAAATGTATCTTTGGCGTCTCATCAAGAGTTCTTTTGGGCCATATTGTCTCTGCACAAGGGATTGCAATGGACCTGGCGAAGATTACCGCCTTGATAGCACCGACAAACCTCAAGCAATTGAGAGGATTTCTTGGCCATGTGGGCTACTACATAAGATTTATTACAGATTTTATAACCAAGGCAGCCCCTCTGCACAAGCTCCTAAGAAAAGATGTGGATTTTCTTTGGACTGATGACTATGAAGAAGCCTTTAATACCTTAAAACAGTGCCTTATCCAAGCACCTATCTTGCAGCCTCCTGATTGGACGAAGGAGTTCCATGTGCACACAAATGCATTAGTTGAAGGGCTAGGTGTTGTCCTATGTCAAAAGGGCCCCTCTAAATTAGATTAACTAATATATTATGCAAGCCGAAAGGTCACTGATAGGGAATGGAACTACACAGTGATAGAGCTTGAGTGCTTAGCAATGGTGTTTGCATTAGAAAAGTTTCGACACTATCTATTGTCAACACATTTCAAGTTCTACGTGGATCATGAAGTCATGTCCTTCTTGATGAATAAAGAAGATGTTAAAGGACGATTGATGAGATGGTTGCTCTTATTCCAGGAGTTTGATTTTGAAGTGGTCACTAAGCCTGGCTGTTCCCATGTCCTAGCCGATCATCTATCACGAATTCCTCAAACTGTAGAAGAGGAACATGATGATCTAGACCTTCCTAATGCTTCATTGTTTCTAGTTGAAACAGTTACTCCCTGATATGCAGACATAGCCAACCTCCTGGCAACTCAACAGTATCCTCCTGGCATCTCAAGCCGTGAGAAGAAGAAGCTTCTATTAGAATCAGCCCCCTACACCTTGCTAGACAGTGCACTATACAAGAGAGGTAAAGATGAAGTGCTGTGAAGATGTGTTACAGGGGATGAAATTGGCATAGTATTGAAAGCATGCCATGACGAACCATGTGGTGGACACTTTGCAAGAGAAGCGACAGCCAGTAAGGCTTTGTTAGCAGGATACTAGTAGCCAACCCTCCACAAGGATGCACATGACTACTGCAAGAGATGTGATGCTTGTCAGCGAGTGGGGAAACCCACCAAAACAAGTGCCATGCCACTGCAACCCATTCTTCCCCTAAAGCCGTTCGAGAAGTGGGGGATTGATTTTGTGGGTCCCATTGATCCACCCACCAGACGGAAATATAACAAATACATCTTAGTATATATGAATTATGTCACAAAGTGGTGTGAAGCTAAAGCTTTGAAGCAGAACGATGGTAATAGCGTAGCCTTGTTCATGTACGAGAATATTATCACCCGTTTTGGCAGTCCCCTCGAACTTGTAAGTGATAGAGGCACTTATTTCCTTAACAAAATCATGGAGGAGCTGATAGAGCTATATAAGATCCGCCATCGCAAGTCCACTCCTTATTATCCCAGATCCAATGGCCAAGTTGAAGTCATCAATCGCATCCTCTGCTCGATCTTGACAAGAACGATTGCCGCACATTGTCACGATTGGGACAATCAACTTATAGAGACCCTCTGGGCATACAAAACCTCCCATAAGGTAGCTACAGGACAGACCCCTTTCCAGCTAGTGTATGGTACAGAAGCCGTCTTCCCTATTGAACTCGAATTGCTCTCTTTGCGAGTGGCAGTTAAAGAACGCTTGGGAGATGATGAGTCACTGCAATGCCGCCTCTTGCACTTAGAATGCTTGGATGAGATATGGCGGATGGCCCTATAGTGTATGGAAACCATTCAAGTGCGACGCAAGGCCTATCATGATAGTTTCATCAAGCACAAGGAGTTCGAAGAAGGTGATCTTGTCCTAGCCTATGATTCGAGATTTGGCAAGTTTCCTGGCAAGCTTCAACAACGGTGGATGGGCCCATATAAGGTACTTGCTGTCAATCCTAATGGCTCTGTTTAGGTGTAGACCGTTGATGCCTCTGATGATCCTTTCCTGATCAATGGCTATTGTCTGAAGAAGTACTTCCCTCCCTGGGGATCTTGATAATCACAGTCGACCTACCCTTTCTTTTTTTGGCGCCTTTCTCTCCGTGCTTTTGATAGCCCTTATGATTCTCCTCATGAGGTGGTCTCGTTCTGTTAGCCCCTCACATATACCTCTCAACTCGACCTTGTTCTCTTTTTGTCTGATCTAACAATGGTGGCGAGGTTGGTCCTAACCCATGGTATTTCTGCCATTCTCTTTATTAATGAGAAAAAAAACAAAGGAAAAAAAACAAAAAAACCAAAAAAAAGAAAAAGAAACAAAACAAACAAAACTGTTATGGGAGAAAAGGAAGAAATTCCGTGTCATAACAGGCCTCATTCCAAGAAAAGGTGAAAACACCCTTGGGGAGGAAGCCGACTGTGGAAAAGGTGGTAACACCCCGTAGTTCAGGATAGTTGACTCATCAACTGCACCTTTTCAGCCAATAATTTGAAGCCACCTCCCTTGGTGCGCTATCTCTGCAATATCAGTCCGTCTGCCCTTCTTAACATATGATATTTCTTACAAATCATTGAAGTACTAGACTTGTTGGCTGCCCCCTAGATACGCCTCGTCTTCAATATCCTGATGACAACAACAATCGACATGATTTTCATCACCAACCCCTTGAGTGATATGAGCTTTCATCCTAACAGGATGGGGACGTGAGTATGGGCTGCCCTCTGTATCTTTCAACAGAGCGTGAGACAGAGGGTGGGGTGAGTGACCAGTCTTTCCCTTCAAATCAAATGAGAGGTGAGATGTGTGAACGGAGTATTGCACACACGGGATGGGCCTCTCAATACACAACGCATGATCTGTTCCTGTGCACTGCACCATAAGGCTCCCTGGCCTTCCTTCTTGCACTGTATGCCAGCACAGGGCGGGATGCACTATTGCACCATCAAAAGTGCACAAGGCATACATTCTATGCACAAGTGACCATGAGGATAACATTAATGGGTTTCAGGAATGGGCTGCCCTCTGTATCTTTCAACAGAGTGTGAAACAGAGGGTGGGCTGAGTGTGACTGGTGTTTCTTTAATCAATTATTGAGAGGTAAGGGTTGAGGGACGTTACGACAATTGGAATCCGGTACGTTTCTGTTTCCCTCTGCACCCACGGGATGGGTCTTTGCCATCATCACAGGACACGTCACTCAGTTCAGTACACGGCACTGCAAGGTTCACTGGCCTTCCTCCTTACACCTATGCCAGATGGGTTGGACGCACTAATGCACCATTAATTGTGCACCCTGGTATACTCCCTCTGCACCACCCCCTTGTCGATTCCTAAACTGGATGTGAGATCTGGGTTTCTATCAATATTAGCTCGAGTAATGTAAGTTATGGGGCGAGTGACTGTTCTCTCATCCTATCTGAGTGCGAGTGAGTTGAGTGACTATCCTTCATCAATGACACATCCCCTGACGAGCTTCATCAACTAGCTACCTCCTTGGGTGTTGCTGCATGGTCCCTACCATTCTCGCTGAACGCTAGAGCGAGCCGTGGTACCTTCTGCAGTCGACTCCAACCCTTTTGTAGTAGTGACGGTTCCTTCGACCATCCACAAAACGGGCCAAGTGTTTTTAACCCTACTTTTCTATTTGCAAGTGTATGTGATGTCTTAAGTGTGGGGACATTAGAATCCAGTCGGTTGACGAGTTCTAGGTTATGTTGCTATATCTAACCTTTCCCGGTAAGGTCTTAAGTGTGGGGATGCGCCCCTAAGCATCAGTTCTGCATATTATCATGGAAATACATCTATCCACCTCCAAATGTGGAAATTCAATTTTTATGATCTGATGGGGTCGCTTCCCCACTCCTCCGTTCTATTTCACCCTGTCCTCGAGGCTCTTCCTTGACCATTTGCCTTTATCCTTTGTTTTGTCATTTTTCCATGTGAACGTATCCTACATTCACTGAGACTCACATCCAACCTTACAGCCCTCTTCGTCCCTTCAAATTTCCCATTTTTCCTTCTTACCAACCCTTGTTCCGACCGATGGTTCTTGAGTTATTAATTTTTGAAGCAATTTTCATAAATTTGATGGTTTTCCATGTGAACGTGCCTTTATTGCTTCAGAACTATGAGTCAACGTGCCCACCCAGACAACCCCCTTCCGCTTGATATTTTTTGTTTTTACTCCGTGTCCTTTCGATGCGCGGTTGGTCCGCTATTCATTTTTGCGGGTTTTCAGGACATTTTCGTGCATAATTTTCATATTTTTTCCATGTGCACATGCCCTGTTTGCACCGGATGTCCCGTTTAATTTGAAAACCATGTCTCGCCAACCTTTCCCCCACTTTTTCCTTTTTCCTCCCTCCTCTTCCGACTGCCGGATTTTTAGTTATTAAATTTTCCATGTGTTTTCGGGTGTCTTTCTTGTGTTTTTTGCATGTGAACCCCTCCTCACTCCACCAGCAGTGAGTTTAGATGTGCCAGTCCTATGAATCCCCTTCCCCTAGACATTTTTCTTGTTTATCACACTTTGTTCCGGCAACTGGTTCTTCCCGTATTAGTTTTTGCGTCCATTTTCGGATCCGTTTTTGGGGTTTTTTCCATGTGAACACGTCCTATGTTGATCGGAACTATGTCTTGCTATGACAGGCTTGTTGGACACATTATTATGTCCCTTTTTCCTTCTTTTTCCACTTCGTTTCGAGGAGTGGATTTTCTGATATTAATACACGTATGTGTTTTTGGGTCAATTTTTTGCGTTTTTTCCATGTGAACACCCTGATTTTGCCCCGAAACCCGTGTCCCATTTTTCTATCATTTTCCTCTCGTCTCTCGACACATTTTTCCTTTTTAAGATTTTTCGATCCGATGAATGGTTTGGGTTTTATTTTAAAAAAATTTCATTTTCGCTGTGTGGCCGCATGTCTCGTGTCGCACGTGAACGCGCATGTTTTTGGTTTTAAGCACCTCGAGACGCCCCCGTGGCCTCTGTGCCTTGCCTATCATTGTCCCCACCCCGTTTGATCCCGCTGATGCAAATTTTTTTACCCCCGCCCCACGCATGCGCGCAGGATAGGGGTGCGCTCATTTTTTAATGAAAAAAAACACAAACCACACACAAATTTTAAAAAACAAAAAAACCCCAAAAAAAAACTAACCTTAAAAACCAACAAAAACCCAGAACTAAACAACAAAAAAAAAAAACAAACAAACAAAAATCACATATAAACAAAAAAAAAAACACCCAACACCCAACCCAACCACTAACACATCTAACTAATTTTTTTAAAAAAAACAAACAAAATCATCACCACACCATTTTAAAAAAAAACTAATAAATCACCACATCAAAAAGAAAAAAACAAACCAAACCAAACCTAAATAATAAAACACACATACATAAAACACAATACTCATAACACCACGAATAGAAAAAGGAAAAGAAAAAGAAAAAGAAAGAAAACAACCACAACACAAAACGATGAAAGAAAAACACGAAATAAACTTTTTTTTGAAAAACGACTTACCTGTCGTTGCCCCGCGACCTCCCCCTCCTTCGCGTAGGCTTCGCATCCCCCTGGTCCACGTGCTCATCCTTCTTCTCCCTCACCACGTGCTCGTTGCTGCCTGCCCCTCCTCGCTGGCCTCGCCTCGACGCTATCCTCCCCTCCTCGCCTCAACATTGTCCTCCCTTCCTCGCCTTGTCGCTGCCCATGATCCTTCTCCTCCTCCTCTCTCCTTCGCATCCCCTCCAACAACACCACCCTCGCCATCCTCCTCCTCCTCCACAGCTGTCGCCTGGTCGCGCGCCCCCTCCTGGATGCCGCCACGATGCCTACCCCCCTCCTTCAGCGTCTTCGTCTGCCGCCTACTCCTCCTCTGTTCGTACGCCGCCGCGGGCCGCTGCCTACGCTTCCTCCCTCCCTCCGCCTCCACCGCCGAATCCTCCTCCTCCTCCTCCTCTCCCTTTCGCCGCCCCGCCGCCTCTCTTGGGTAGCTCTTCACTTCTTAGTTACCTACCTTAATTCATTTCATAACTTAACCTCCTTAACTTAAGTTACTTACCTTCACTTAACCTAGCTTAATTCACCTAATTTACTAACCTCACCTAATTAACCTGCCTAACCTAATTCACTTACATAACTTAACCCACTTACCTTACTTACCTCACCTACATACCTTATCACACTTAACTAATTTAACTCACCTAACTTACTTATTTCATTTAATTCACTTACCTAACCTAAGTTCCTTCCCCTAACCTAACACATTTAGACCGCCTAATTAACTACCCTCTACTAACCCCTGTTTCCCCTTGTTTTAGCCCCTGTTCCTGCCCCTTCCCCACTCTACCCCCACCCTTCACACGCAAGCCCGGGCGTCTAGGTGTGCCTGTGAGTACGGGCGTGGCCAGCGAGTGTTCACGCACGAGGACGCGCATTTGGTCTTCTCCGTCAGTGGTGCGTGCCGTCCCCGAGCACACACAACTATTCACATGCAGCCCGTGTATCTCTTTTGCTTTTCCACAAACCCGAGAAAAATACATTTAAAAATACATAAAAACACTTAAAAATATTTTAAAATACATAAAAAATTAAAAAAATAAAAAATTATTAAAAAATAATAAAAAATTTGTTGATCTTGCTAATTATAATACAAAAAATTAATTGCAAAAAAATTACTAATATTCAAAATCATTTTAAAATTCATTAAAAATTGAGAAAAATCCATTAAAATTTCCTAAAAATCAGAATTAAATTCAAAAAAATCACAAAAAATTCCATTTATGCATTTAATTACTTTTGAAATAATTTAAAATTTAAAAAAGAAAATAATAAAAAATAAAAAATAAAATAAATACAAAATCAAAACACACCTAAATTAAAATTAAAAAATACTAATAACAATTTCCCCCACAGACTAATCAACATTGTCTATACCAAATGTGATCCCCCTAATATTGCTTTGATAATTATTTAATAAAGTAAAAATAAATTAAAAATATATATTAAAAATAAAAAAACTAAGATGCTTTATGTTTTCGAGTCAGTGGTTTTTGCTTTTTTGTTGGATTCCTTGCATTTGGGACTACTCAGTGCATCCTCCTCTCTTGCATATACACCTCTACCAGGTATCTATTTTTTGTGCTTTATTTATAATGATAATCCCTTAACCACAGTTAATTGTTAAAATGAACTTTATTCACCCACTTATTCATGCGCGCTTGCACTAAATTCACATTTTTCTAATAACTTAAAATCAACCCGCCATTCACTTTGCACATGCTACGTGCGCTTCAGAGGTACTTTAATTTTTAATAAAAATGAACCAACCGTCACAAAAATATGCACGCGCTGAAAAAGAAGAGCGCTACAGACACATTAATTTTTTAATTAATGAATATACATTTAGATACCTGAGTCTGGGAATCGCTGTCTGGGTTTTGTTAAAAGCACAATTTCACCTTAATAAATTATAACTAACAATTTAAAAATGAACCGTCGTTTTCTTATTAAGGTTTACAACCTAATAAAATTTCAACCATTGTTAATAATTTCTTAAAATGAACCCTTCATCAAAATCATTCCCCTCACTGTACTTTTTTCTCCCTTTTTGAATAAATACGCTTCATGGGATGGGCGCGTATAGTCCTTTAAGCTGATATTGTTTATCAAAGTTGTGGTTATGTCCTGATTAGGTTTTTGAGGTATTATGGTTTGCTTGTGTGATATGATTACGGGTGCAGTCTGTAGTTTTTTTTTTGCCTAATATGGGGTCTTGGGTACTTGCTTGTTGCATGGCATGAAGCTTTCGATCACATATGTGTAGAGGTCATGTCGAATTTTTTCTAGGGTGTGGGTTGTTTGGGATGGTCAATTGGTTAGTTACGTCTGTGTGTATACTTCTTTTGATCGATTTTTTTTAAATAGCTATTTGGTTGTTTTGCAAGCATTCTCTGTGATTGTCTGTGTTGCGGTGTGTGTGTATTCCATCTGAATGGCACCTCAAGTTCCTCCTCCTGTTCAGTATGTCCCATTAATAGGGATTATTCTTCCCTACTGACTTTTGAGCCTATTGCGAAAGCAAGCCTTGTAACTTTCATGGCTGCTTCACTCCCTTTGATTCCAGAGGATCTAGCCCTATGTGATGAGTTTCTTGCATCATACAGTAAGAAATCAGGCTTGGTTCGTGGTACTTACATGGTCCTGACACCTAGAGGGTTAGAGAAGGCTTTGTCTCTTTCCTACAAAGGAGAACCCTTTGTTACAGCCAGACAATTATTCTCAAATGACGAGATTCTCAAGCTGTTATAGAAGCAAACCAAAGAGGCCCTTAATGTCAAGAAGGTGATTAACACTTCAGGAGTGTCTTTTTCCATAATCACTGATCCTTTCTACTAGTCTGCCAATTTCTCCAAGACAGGTTTATGCCTACCAAAACACCATTCCACTATTTGTCCAAGGAGCTCTTCACAGCTTCCAGGATGGTGTTAAAAGGGGTTGCCATTGACTGGAGTACCTACATTCTTATGAAGATGGACCAACATTTTTTTAAAGTGACCAGAGAGAATGTTACCAATGTAACCTATGGTTCTTATTTATATGCTTTCTTGACATATTCAGGCCTTAATAAGGGTGTGCTACCCCCTCCTCCATCTGATCCAATTCCTCCCCCTCCACCTTCAGAGGATTCAGAACCCATTGACATAGAGGATATTGATTCCCCTTCTCCATTGATCATTCAGCGGAAGTGCTTGAAGCGTGTAGCAGAGAAAACTTGCCCAGTCATTCCTTTAGTACAAGTTCATGCTATCTCTGAAAGTGACCTCCCTGCCTACCTCACACATAACAACTTATTCAGGGTACATCTAGAGGGTTCTTTGGAAATATGAGTTCCTTCCCTGAACAGTTTAGTGTTAGGGAATGCCATTCCTTTCCTTTGTAACGACATCTAGAGTTCTATTGAACTCTCAGTGAGAGCTTGTGTTCAAGAGTTATATGCTTCTTTCTATGAAGAATTGATACAATCCAAAGACCAATTGCATAAGGCAACCACAGAGTTAGCCTATGTTAAAGACACTCTTGCCAATCTCTTTAAGAAAATGGAGCAGAAGACACAAATGATTGAGACCTAGAGAGAAGAAATATCTTCTTTGAAAACTTAGTTAGCAGAGGCTTAATTAGAGGTCACTAGAGTTTCGGAAGAGAAAGAGAAAATGTCCAAAGAAGCTCGAGAGTTTAAGACTCTTTTAGATGCGAAATTGTCAGTTTTGTAGACTGCTCACAATACATTGGAATCACAAGCTTCTAAGATTAAGCAGTTGCAGGACCAACTGGTGCAGTCACGGTCCATTCCTCCAATCCCCAGTGTTCCTATGATTCCTTCTATATCTCAGTAGGACTTGGCAGTTCTCCAGAGACATGCCACATTATGTCCATTATTTCAAGATAAAGTGGAAAGATTACAGTCCAGGATGGATTTATTATGGTCTACATTTGAGCACTTTCAGGAGTATGTTACTCCAAACCATTCCTTCTTTGTTCACTATCAGTGGTAGAAATTGGCCTTCTATATGAAGCTCTCAACGATGGATATCCCTCTTCCAGAGGATGGTTGGAGTGGGGCTTGGTCTTCTGATTTGCTGACAGAAGTTGCCCGTATGGTCTTTGAAGATTCTGTGATGACGGATACCATGTTGCTATCTTATATGTATCTACGAGGTGATCTGTTAATTTTAGATGATGTAGATCTCGCTTGGTATGTGGGGGATGTGGTCTTACAAGCTGCCTTATATGTCAACTATTTGGAGTTGAGATTATGTATATGTTCCAGTGCTATTCTTCTAAAGTGGCTACTTGCCGTGACACTTTATGGCATCCAATGATTGATTCTGTAGTCCTGAAACAACACCAAAATACAGCATCTACTTATGTGCAAAGCACTAACCAACTGAGGGTGGATCTCCTAGCTTATCTTTCCAAGAACCATCCATTTGATTCATCCTTCTTTGATGCCTACCATCAACGATCTATTTTAGGTCCCTTTGTTCCTAGCTTATTGTACTATCAACAAATGGCCCATCGCTATGATGCTTATTTTTCCCTTTATCAATCCAACTCAGCAGCTATCTTACCTCTCCTTTTCCAACCTCAAGGCTTTTCTCAAATTCTAGTCTTTACCTATTGTTCTTTCATTGAAGATCGATTTTATGATTTTCAGCCACTCCTTCTTTAGCTTATTCCTCATTTATGATTTTTCCTACCCATCTCTTCATCCCCTTTTACTTATTCCACTTCCATCTCCTGCCACTTCTATTTCTCAACCCCCTTAGTTGGTTAGTGGGTATGAAGGATTTGATCAGCAGATTCTGAGAAGAAGAGGATGGAGCTCAGTTGATTCTCTCATGGGACCACAAATTAATTGGCCATTAATTCCAGGGGACTGGACAACTGCTAGTTAAGCATACCAAAATTACCTCCATTTTTCTCAACAATATTCACAATCCCTAGATCCTTCAATGAGTTTAACAACCCATTTTGCTTGATACTTATCATATATGCATAGGCATTCCCATAACGATCAAAAGTCCATTCCAAAGCTTTGTATGAATGTCAATGTGAACATTGATTCCCAATAGTTGGATGTCCTATATTTTCATGCCCTATGTCTACCTAGTAGATACCTTGTTTTGCTAGAAAGGATGTGCTGCCTTCAGTTCTTTCATAATCCTCCCAAGACATTTGTAGATGAGTCTTTATCCATGGTTCGCTTTTGTAATCATCAAGCCTTCAAAAGAAATCACCTTCATTGATGCCTTTGCAATGTATTTTGGATGATTCTTAATGATATATATGTCTTTTGTGGAGGTGTCATTCAGATGGTTGTGTTTAGTGTTTATGTTGTGGGTTAATTTTATGTGATGAGATCGTGGTGGTTGCCTATTTGATTTGCTTTCAAGAGATACAGTACTGGAGAATTGCAATAGTGGTGATGCTGGTTGGATAGTTCAAGATGATGATGAAGAACCTCTTATATCCTTTATAAATTTGTTATGAATTTTTATTGTTTATCAGATATGTTAATGAATAACAAAGTTTTCCTTTAGTAGTATTCTTTTCTAGAGATACAAGTGATAAGTTAGGGTTGTGGTTTGGTGTGATTGTTGAAGATACTATAGAAGCTTAAATTGAGCTCTTTAGTGAACTTATATTCTTCTTTTCCTTAGGTCGTGAGAACGCTTCCTTTCTAAGTGTGGGGATATGTTGAGAGTGGAAAAATACTGAATTTTTGATTGATTTTTGTTGTTTTTGAGGTCTGAATGATTTATTTTTGATGGATTTAGAGTGATGTATGGTTATTAATGGAAGTGTTTGAGAGTGTTTTGGATGATATTGATTATGTTTTGGAAGCTCATGATGATTCTTAGTGGAAATATGAAGCTCTGTGATGTTCTGATAGGTTCTGTTGAGGTTCTGATTGGTTTTGATACCTTCTGTATAGCCTCTGTTTTGTTTTGATTTTCTTCTGTATGAAGCATGGATTGATGATTGAGGAAGGTTGAAATCTTTTGAAATATTATTTAATAGTTTTTGATAGTTTTGAGTGGTTTTAGTATGAGTTATGAGCATTTGTTGTTCTCTGATGACCTTCTGTAACTCTCTATAAACCTTTTTTAGAGCCTCTGTACGTGCTCTGTCTCTGCTCTATTCCTATTCTATTCTGTTCTGTAGAACTTCTGTAAGTGTTCTGTAGAATGTATGCGTGACTTTGTAAAAGTTTTCTAACTTTTGGAAAGGATGAATCTAAGTTCAAAAGAGCTAAAGCAAATGGAAGAAGCAGCTGCTGAAGACTAAAGAGAAGACTGGAGTGATAGTGACCGTAGTGAGCTATGAAGAGACACTGTAGTGGCTCTGGTACCTCTTCGTATCAGGCATACCTCTTGGGAGGTGTATTCACAACCTAAGAAGGATTATTGAGAGTCATTATTGAGTATTGTAGTGAGGAGATGATGTACTATTGAGAGAGAGAGAGAGAGAGAGAGAGAGAGAGAGAGAGAGAGAGAGAGAGAGAGAGAGAGAGAGAATCCCCTTTTCCTTGGTGTTCCTCTTGAGGCTCCATGTTTTGTCTCAAATTTTGTGTACTCTTCTCCTTCCCCCTCCACAATATGTTTCTTGCATATGAATTTTTCTAAAGTAGCATTGAGGAGTGGTTTTGATACCATTTGTTGAAATCAAATAATATCTATTTACAACACTCTCTACCGTGCTACAAGCAATCTCCGTCTTCAATACTATGCTATAAGATATCTTCCTCTTCAACAGTCTATACTACAAGCAATCAAGTGATAATTGAGGTATCTTCATTTTTAAAATCTCTGTGATGTTATTATTCTTGACAATTGTTTTTTAATCCTTAAGCATCAATTCATAGAGAGAGAGAGAGAGAGAGAGAGAGAGAGAGAGAGAGAGAGAGAGAGAGAGAGAGAGAGAGAGAGGGGAGGGAGGGAGGGAGGGAGAAGGAGGGGAGAGAGAGAAATGTGTGAGATAAACTAAGAAAATAAGTGATAGAGTGACAGAGAATAAATTAGGGTAGAAGATAAGATGGTGTTATTGTTCTCCACTAGCCAAGCTTCTATATAAATGTGTTTAAATATCTTTGATCAATTATTATTGTGTGTGTGTGTGTGTGTGTGTGTGTGTGTGTGTGTGTGTGTGAGAGAGAGAGAGAGAGAGAGAGAGAGAGAGAGAGAGAGAGAGAGAGAGAGAGAGAGAGAGAGAGAGAATATTTTGGACAGAATAGAAGATAAAGTTTGATGCTAATTAGAGGTAGATTAGTTACAAGTTGATTAGGGATTTAGGGTCTATCATGACTAAAATCAAGAAAAAGAGACAAGATCCAACTGGATAAAAAAGAATATAGATATAGTGAATCAAAGGGGTGATTTGAATGTTAATCCACAAGTTAAAATTGGCATACATTTCTCTTCACGGAATGCAAGTGTAGGACATACCAAGAGAAAGAGAAATATTCGCTTTCAATTGGAGGATGAATATGCACCAATGTTCAAAAGAATTGTGGAAAGGGATGATGCAATAAGATAAAAGATGCAACAAGAAAGAAATGAATGGGAAAAAAATGTGGATCTTTGGGTTGATGGGTGTATTTATCCACTCAATCCACTCACTCAAAGGCCACCACAATTTGAAGGGCTTACATCATTTGTAAAGTTTGTTGTAAAGGCAATGAAAGATTGTATGGATACACATGCAGACTTGTCACACAAGGATTAGCACGGGTTCATCAAACATTGACAAATATGTCAACAAGATTAGAAGGGAATATGCAATCTTTTATGGAAAAGGATAGATTATTTGTTGAGAAGGATAGGGAGAACTAGAGCCTACAACAAGCAATGTCTGTCATTGAAGATGCTATGCATGCTACACACGTGTAGAATATGCAGTTACAGTCTAAAGTTATGGAGTTGGAGAATGAGAATCGAAACATAAAGAGGAAGCTTACAAAAAAATTGGATATTGGGCCCACTTTAAAAACCAAAGAAGCATGTCGGCGCATTTGATTAGTTAAACCAATTCACCAATTAACCAAAGGAAGTGGACAATATCATAGACGGTCAATATGCTACAATGAGAAATATGTTCCCTCATGCAAAGAATGGTACTATTGCCAAAGTCCTAAGCAAGGATATGGTCAAAAATACATTTTTGAAAATCTTAAATTCAGGGACATTGTAGATGGTGTCACAAGTGAACATCTTAGGGATGTGAGCAACTTGTTTATTGCTACAGTTGCTCAAGGATTATGTGACAAGGTAGGAATGAGTTCTAAGTCATACAGTATGCTCTATCAACAATTGGATACATGTTTTAAGTAAGTCTTCAAAACTAAGCGAGTAATGCCTCTGCCAAAACCATTTCATGTGAAGAAGGCTCAAAAATTACTAAATGAGAAAGGTTTAGAACTAATTGGTGAGCCTACACATATGAAACACACATACATATTAAAGTATGGTTCCAAAGAAGTTGCCTTTGTATTGAATGCATCCAATAACTTTGTATTGGATATATATAGGGTTCAAATTGCTATGGTCAAGTTCTACAATTTGTATGGAAAAATGTAGAGGTAAGCTTGTCTTCAAACTTGATGGGAGTGAGATTATCAAGGGAAAAATGAACGTGTGAGTATAACACTTATGAATCAAGCATTGGATCCCAACATTGATGAAAACCATCCTTTATACTTCAGTGTGCAATCAAAGAATGAAATATGGTGGCTTGCAGCATTTGAAGCATTAAAGGAGGACCATGAAGTACTTAAAGTTTTTTTAAATCTCACTAATATACCTAGTGTTATTCAACAGTAAAATAATGGAGCAATTTTACATGTCGAGGGGTTTGGGGACTATCAAGTTGAATGGCCTCTGCAGGTGATTTAAAAATATTGAAGTGTATGTTTGGTTTATCAAATGCAGCGAATGCAAAATTTCTGTGTATATACTCCATGCAAACTAGGAAGAAAGGAAAAGATGGAAAAAAATAATGGCTTGCCAAAATACGACAACAAGGTGCTCCAATATGTGATCAGAAAGTCATGAGAAATGGAATATTAGTTCCAATGGATCTAAAATGGGGCCCTATTTTGGATATACCACCAACAAGGGTTTACTTTTGCATATTGCATTGTTTGGTTAGAATAATTAAGAAGCTATTATATAAATATATATGCTTTGCATACAAGATGCAGCTCATGTCAAAAGATTATGCTACATGTAAGAAGGTAGAACAAGTCCTCTCTGAATTTGGATTGCACAAGGGCCAAGTAGAAATAAAAAACGATGAGAAAAAATCATGTAAGAGTAGAAATATTCTTTATAAAGCATGCTTTGTCAGACCCAAGGCTAGGAAGTTTATATCTCCACCTCAAGATGAGGAAGGCAATATACTTGAAAAACAACCTCGGAAGTATGAAGCATGGAAAAAGTTGCACCTTTCTATTCCAAATTGGAGCAATGGGGGACGAACAAGGATTGTGAAGGCAAAAGTGTGGATACACCTAGATAGATTAGCAGCTCTCCTACAAAAGTTGAGGTTTAGGGATGGTGATGCCAATACATTTAAAGAGACAGTTACTAAATTTCATAAGTCCATGGTGAAGGCATGGACTACAAACAACATAACACACTACATGGTGAGTATTATGTTGTTTGTAGTGTTATGTTGAATGGTGACCATGGACTACAAACAACAAAATAAGTCCATGGTGACCATATCCACTACTCTAGGTACCCTTCTCTACCTTGTACAAGAAGCTTCGTGCAATATATATGCTTGGTCTCCACTATTTAGTGTATCTGTCTCTTGTTTGGTTTCACATTCTTCATATGTGTTGTGTCTTCATGAATTCACTCTGAAATTGGTATCAATTTTAGAGCGAACGCATGGAGACACAACACTAATGAAGAAGAAAGATCAAATGTAGACAAATGTTTGCTCAAGATGGAGACCAAGAATATATATTACTAGCTTCTAGTAGTACAAGGTAGAGAAGGGAACATATGGAGTAGGTGGGGATATGGTGGATATGGTGGAAGCACAAAGGTAAGATATTAGTGAAAGGTGGATGCTTACTGAAGATGAAAGCTTATATGGTAGAGAAAGGTTGTGGTGAGAGTAAGAGCTATGTAGTAAGAAAGTATGGAAGCTTGGAGAGGCTTAAGGGAGAGAAGGTGTGAGAGGCTTGTTGAGCTTATCCAAGAAAGAACTCCTAAAACTAACTATGAAATGAACTACAAAAGACTTTTCAAAGGCTTGTGAAAGGCCCCCTTGTGAAAGGTACATAGACTAGGTGGATATGGTGGAAGCACAAAGCTTAGTTGAGAACAGAAAGTGAAAGCTTGATGGAATATGAAAGCTTGGAGAAGTATGGTGGAGGTAAGAGCTTGATGGAGTAAGGAAGTATGGAAGCTTAGAGAAGAGTAGCAGAGAAGCAAGGTGGAGAGCTTCTTGTTACATGAGTATGAAAGAGGAAGATAGAGAAGATTAAAGGTAGAGTGCAAGGGAGAGAAGTGTTTGCAAAAGAGAAGCTTGAGGGAGAAGGTGTGAGAGGCTTGCTGAGCTTATCCAAGAAAGAACTAAAAACAAACTTTGAAATGAACTACAAAATGAAACTTACAAAAGACTTGTGAAATGCTTGTAAAAGGTTCCCTTCTAAGGATGATAGAGATCCCTTTTATAAATCCAAGGGAGTCCCCTTTCCAAGAGATGGATATTTTATCATAATGGGTTCATCATGAAAATATGGAAGAGTCACATGCTATCCATGTGAAAGATGAAAGAGTATCATGTTCTTCACGTGAAAGAGTACTATCTCAAAAACATTTATAAGTCTTTTTTGAAAGGAGATATACTTGTATGATTCTCGTAATTTTCTTCCATGTGCTATCATGTGATGATGACGCTACCATCCATACTATCAATGCACTTGAAGACGACTTTGGAGAATCCTCCAAAAGAAATTGACACAGGCATCACCTTGGACGTAGCATATATGGAGGAAGCAAACAACCATTTGGAGAAATACTTATCAAATCTCCCTCTATCTTCTCATTCCCCCACCCATTCAGATGAGGAAATAGAAGATGACTTCTCCAAACTTCTCTCAAAAGAAGGAAAAACTAGTTTTCTTAATGGAGAAAGTTCTAGGACTATTCTTGATTATGATGCTTTTGTTACTACTCTTCAAAATGTTCCCTAAACCTCAAATGAAATGAAGGTTGCCTCTTCAATGGAAATTATACAAAGACTAACAAGAAACACTAGACAACAAGAAATGCTGAGAACCATAGCTTGCCATTTTTAAATTCAAGATGTCTTACAACCAAGAATTACAAGAGATGTTGAAGCCATGGAAGCTTTAGAATCATTTGATGACAGTTGCTACAATGAACTCACCCCTTACAATGGTGGGGAAGCAATTACCTTCAAGCTCCAAGAAGTGGAGATGTGAAAAATGATTAACAAAGATGGTTTACATTGGCACCATCTTGCCTTTTATATTCTAGTTTAAAATAGGCTAATTACCTAATTAAGGTAGCATGAAAAATTACTTTATTACAATCCATCCCTACCCAAAAGTTTTGTCCTCAAAACTTTGAAGACTGAAAGGACAAGTGGATGGTAAATGTGAAGAGATGAGAGGCCAATGCTGAATATCCTTGTTGAAGTTTTCCATTAAAGAAGATAATCTTCCATGAAAAAGAATCTCCAAAATAAGCTTAAAACTATGGAAATTTGGAATGATGTCCTAAACAGGGTAGTGATAGTAAATGACCTATAACTTTGGATAGAAATGTTGAAATGATGTATATGAGATATAGAAATGAAGTATAATTCATAAGGTTTCCATCCATATCATCAAAATCCAATTTTGGTGTCGATAGGCCAATTATTTTCATGATAGAAAATTATAACAGCAAGTTGTCCACTATGCAATGAACTAATTATCTTCTTGAAGAAGCCATGGATACTGATCTAAATACGAAGCATGTTGCCAAGATGCTTTTTCCATAGGTAAGCCCTTCCACTTTACAAGATATTCCATAACAATATGGTACCTTAGAACCTTCTTTCTCTTGCCAATAATCCTTTTTGGCTCATAGATGATTAAGCCATCTTCATCAAGAGGAGGTAGTTCTTCAAGTACTTGTATGTCAGGGCCAACGTATTTATTGAGTTGAAACACATGAAAAACATTATGAATGAGTGTGGTTGAAGGAAAATTAAGTTGGTATAAGCAAGATCCCCAACTTTCCTTGAGATTTGATATGGAGCATAATAGCGATGAGCAATCTTATTATGTCCACCCTTGAGAGAAGCATAACAACTTAGGTACTTTCAAAATAACCCATTCTCCTTCTTTAAAATCCACATGCCTTCTTTTATCATATGCATATAATTTCATTGTCTCGTGTGCCTTTTTGATGTTTTCTTTGCACTGCTTCATTAAGGCTTCCATACTTTCCAACTCTTCTAGAGCAAGAGGATTCACTTCATCATGAAACAATTCTGAAGGTACTTGGACTTGATATCCATACAATGCTTCAAATGGTGACATACCAATACTCGTGTGGTGAGTATTATTGTAACAAAAATCCATAAGATGAATCTAATGATCCCATGCATTCTGTGTATCATGGCAAAAGTGTCTAAGGTAGATCTCTAACCATTTATTTAGTTTGGCCATCTGTTTGTGGATGGTAGGCAGTACTTGGAGTTAGTTTGGTACCCATGGAAGTAAAAAGGCTTTTCTAAAAATTCTCCATGAACTTGGAATTTTGTCAAAAACAATCTTCATAGGTAATTCATGAAGCCTAAAAATTTCTTCCATGAACTAATCTACCACCTGTTTGGTTGAATATTGGACTTTGGTAAGTAAAAAGTGGGTTGATTTTGTAAGACAATCAACCACAACAAAAATGCTATTCTAGCCCTACTTAGTGGTAGGAAGTCCTATAATAAAATCCATGCTAATATTTGTCAATTTACCATGTGGGATAGGCAAAGGCTGAAGTAGACCACTAGGCAATAAATTTGAATCTTTATTCTACTGGCATGGTAAGCACTGCATCACATACTCCTTGACATCTTTCCAATGTCCCTTCCAATAGAAACATTTATGGATCTTGTCAAAGGTTTTAACAATCCAATATGTCCTATCAAAGGAGAAGAATGCATCTCTTGTAAAATTTGAGACCTAAAGGATGATTGAGGGGTCAAGTATACTCTCCCTTTAAATCAAAGAAGTAAAATTTTCCATTTGAAATTGGGAAATTCAGATCCATCATCTTGCTGTAATTTCTTCATAATATTGGCAATGTGCTCATCTAAAAGATATTCTTCTTGAATGTCATGGATCCAATCCTTATGTATGGTAGAGATGGTAGAAACGGAACATGCCCACATCCTGGATAAGGCATCGGCCACTACATTATCCTTGCCTACCATATAAGAAATCTCAAAATCATATCCTTGAAGTGTACCTAACCATCGTCTTTGTTTGGGAGACATGTAATACCAATATTTATTTATACAAGAATGGCTATAAAATCTTGCTCATAAGAGCCTGGAAAGTTGCAGGTGCATTTGAAGGTCCAAATGGCATAACTAGGAAGTGGTAGAGACCTCTTTTTGTCCTAAAAGTTGTCTTGTACTCATCCCTTGCTTTCATCATAATTTGGTGATATCCTAACCTTAAATCAATCTTAATGAAAAATCTTGCATCCTTGAGTTTATCCAACAAATCATCAATGTGGGGGATTGGGTACCTATTCTTTATGGTGCTCTTATTTAAGTCTCTATAGTCAATACACATCCTAAATGACCCATCTATTCTTTATGGTGCTCTTATTTAAGTCTCTATAGTCAATACACATCCTAAATGACCCATCTTTCTTCTTGACAAGTAGTATAGGAGAAGCAAAAGATGACTGACTAGATTGAATAAACCCCATTTCCAGAGTCTTTAATATGTTTCTCTACTTCTCCTCTCTCATACTTGGATAACTTGTAAGGAGATCTATTGATGGGTTTAGTGTGTCAGGAATTAAGTCAATAGGATGATCCACTTCTCGTTGAGGAAGTAATGATGTAGGTGGCTGGAATATGTCCTTAGACTCTTCCAAAAGTTTACATAGACATGGATCTTGCTCCTCAGGTGAAGTAGATTGTTGATTTTCATCGGCCTTTGATAGATGAAGTGTGAAAATGCAAGACATAACATTAATTTCCTTCATCTTCTTCTTGTTGATTATTTCCACTCACTTTCTCTCTATGCCATTAAGTTTTACTTGCTGCCCATTCCAAGTAAACTCCATGAACATTTGATTTAGGTCCAAAGAAAAATTTCCAAGCTGTTTAAGCCAATCGCAACCAATGATGATGTCAATAGGACCCATTTCTAGGACAATCAAGTCTGTCATAATAGTGTAAGACCGTGATAATTCAATAGGAGTCTGCTAGCATATCTCTTTGCTCAACTCTTGAGCACCATTAGCCACTTATACCTTCAGTGGGGCATCTATCTCTTGAGGTAGTAGCTTCAGCTCATACAATGATTTGGCATTGATAAAACTATGTGTCCTACCCATATCAATGAGAATATGAGCAACCTTTTAATTTTTAGTACCCTTGAGCTGAAGTGTATTTTCACCTTTACAACCCATCCATGCATCCTGAGATATGGAACATAACATGGTCTGACAAGAAACCATAGAAGGATCATTAATCTCTAACCCACCAAGATCAAATGGACCACATGAATCATAAGGAAAACTACTAACTAGCTCTAATTCCTCCTGTGTGTCCTGATCATCATATTCATGCATCTCATCACAAGTAGGAAGTGCCTCTACTTGCAAAAGATTTCCTTCTTGAGTCCCTTTTTCATCAGATTCTTCAATATTCAACATATTAGACTTTGTCATATATCATTTGCACTTCTCCTTGTGCTGAGGAGACCATTTCTTCCCCACATTTATAGCACAGACCCTTGAATTTGTCATTGGGAAGTGCCTTGTTGCTGTTGCTATTGGGATATTGCTAAGCTGCATCTTCAACCCTTTTGAATTCTCCTTTTGGATCAGCATTATATATGAAATTATTACCCTATTTTGAAGCACATTCTATAGGGTAAGTTGGAACCTTGCTGAATTTATTTTGAAACCTATTTTTAGCTCCTAATCCCTCTCTTTGTTGGCTGAATTGATGTCCAAATCTCATAGGCTGATTTGATGGGTAATTCATTCATGTTTTGGGATGAAATGATGTCAAATCTCTTCTATATTTATGATTGTATCTCTTAGTATATTGAATGGTTCCATGCATATTTGTAGGCTTGGCTGCCCCAACTTCAGCTGAAAGTTTTGGATCAAGACCAAAAATATATTTGTTTAGTTTAGTTGAATTGAAAATGCCTTTCACATACATGGAAAGGTTTAAGAATTGGTTGGAATACTCCATCATGGTAGAACCCCTTTGCCTAAGATCATACCATTTCCTTTCAAGCCTTTCCTTCTCCATCGGTGACACGAACACTTGAGTCATGGCTGATTTTAAGTCCTCCCAAGACCGAAAATTCTCTCCAATCTTGCTCATGTATCTCCACCACATATGCACATATCCCTCTAGGTGTAGAAATACATAACAAATCTTTGCTTGATCATTGCGTGGGTAGAGAGTGAAATACATTTCCAATTTGTTGATCAATTCCTCAAATTCAATCTGTGAAGGGCTATCTCCTTTGAAATTGGATATGTTGATATTGTCCTTGTATTCCTTGTCATAATGATAGTGCTATCCATTATGATTGGTATATCCAAAAGAATGATGCCTATTAAAATAATCACTCATTGCTTGTTGTCCATGATTAGGATTAAATGAATGTTGCCCATTTTGATTATTTCCAAAAGACTTATGACCAAACGATGAGTTTCCATGTGATTGTTGGTTATGAGTGGATATCCCATGTGGTAACCTATCATCATTATCTTCAGCATGCTGGAAACAGTCTCCATTCCTTGCTTTATCATGCACATGCTGCCCTTGATCATCTCTTACATTATGAACTTGAGTATGTTGAGAACCAAACTCGTTATAGAAGGGATGACATCCATGTACAAATTCATTTCTGTCATCATGTAGGGAATAATCTTGATGTCCCTTATCTCTTGAATTAGTGAAGTTTGGCATGTTTCTATTCCAAGAGTTGGTATGAGGCTGAAATATTTCATTCACCTTAGAAGGCCCTCCATATTTAAAAGTGGATGGTATATGTTGATGGGCTACTATGGGCCTCACATTGCCATGAATAATAGATACATCTTCAGCATGGGAAGGTGGATTGCTTTGCAATTTGTTACCTAAGTTGCTGAGTATTGTAACCAGCTGTTCAAATTTGGCATCCAACCTATGGTTTTGCTGCTCCATGTGTGTAATCATCTTGCGAAACTTGTCATCCATTGAATGGGTAAGTTGGATTAGACCTTCATTTATATTACCAACTTGCTTTGATAGCTACTGGAAATCATTGGAGTCATGAGTAACATTTACTTCAGTTCTAGGATCATTGTCTCATAAGGAACCCTTAGCCATTGGATCTCTTCATTAATTGTACTATTGCTCATAAATTATTTTCCCTAATTTGTGGTCCTTATGGTAGGATTTTCCTTAGCATGGTCATAGATCATTGAGAATCCCTTGTGGACATTGAAGTACACCCTATAGGCTATGTCAAAAACTTGTAATCACCTTCAAAGTACATGTAGACCTATATCTTTGCTCAAAAATATCATCAACTGCCCTGTTTTTCCCTATTCGGTACCAAAAGTCTTCAAGTCTTTATCCACTCTTTCCCAAGTGGTCTTCTGTGGTCCACCACCTATGGTGAGGGATAAAATAGTGGACCAACACCTAAATGGAATCTGAAAATCCAAAAGGTGGGCAAAGTTCCTCGGGTTAGGTTGTGCACCCCTACGGAGTCATAAAAAGCAAGGGAGGGTCACCTCACTATTGTCTTGCTATCTCATCCAGCTTCGACATTTTTCCTCTGTTGGAATATACATGGCAGAGCTAGTGTTCTAAAAATCAGGGCATGATATGCATGGATGAATCAAGATTTTGATATTTCCCTTATATGTAGGAATTGGAAGGTAAAATGTATGTAAGTGAGGATGAGAAAGGTTTGCCTATAGTAATTAGTGACTCACTGATTTACTATGCTCACTTTTTACAAATTTCTTGGGTATTCTCAATAGATTGAATCAGAAAAAGACCCCAAAGTTAGAGGTTAGCAATCCTTTAGCAAAATTGAAAGGAAACTACATGATTAATGCTATGGACTAATCGATCAAACAATGCAAAGAGTAATGATACCCTCAATTTCAATGGGCTGATTCGTCAATCAATTTGTGATTGGGATTCAAGATTCAATGCCTCAATACTTCTGTATTATGGTTCATTCAATCAATGCTAAGATTGAAGCTCAATGCAAGAGTACTCTGCTTAACCTCCCCTTTAGCAATAGGAAATGCAACAACAATTGAATGAGGAATTGGAGAGATTAAAGAAGAGTAATAGAAGTACCTCTTTCAATGATTGGACAAGAAAATGTTGCTTGAGTCAAACTTTGGCTATAAAGGTTGATAGACCATCTTCTTGAATCCAACAATGATCAAGAGAAGAATAGACTCCATAATCCCAAACATTAGCTCCAAATATAATCCAAGAATGATTTCTAGATCAAGTCTTTAGCTCCAATGAGTAGTATAGATGAAAATCCCTTGAGTTTGAAGCCTCTTTGATGAAGATTTCAATGAAATTCTTTAATCCATGTTACACTTGTAGTTCAAGAGAAGATTGGCCTTCAATCTTGAATGCATTGCTTGGATTCTTCAAAATCTTGAATACTTGAAGTAGAAGAGAGGTCTCCCTGGAGTGATTTAGAGAAAAATCCCCATGAAATGGAAGAGAATAATCCAAGAATTTGATACCTAAAGCTTGCTACCCTATTTTGATTCCATAGCCAACTATTCTTGAAGCTTCAAATCCAAGAATGGCTCAATGTCGGTCCCTTGAGTGTTGAGGAAGCTCTAGGAAGCTGGGTAGAATAAAAGCCCTTTGATCTCTTCAAGAAATCTACCATAGCTAGGGTCTGGGAGATCAATAATGATCATGAGAATGAGAAATGGCTCTGAGTACTTGCTGGAAAGCTTAAGTAATCTATGTTGAAGCTTGTTAAAGCCATAGCCAATGGCTCAAATGGCTGAAAACTTTTGTGAGGTAGGGGAGTGTGGTTTTTAGTGCAAACAATGCAAATACATGCTCCCCTACTTCAAAATGAGGAGTAGTTAAAGTAAGCTTAAAGCTACTCCAATGAGAGCTTAATCCATGAAGATTTCAGCCCTGGAGGTCACTTAAGCCATTGAAAGGACTGGAAGAAAGGAGAAGTTAAGATCCACCATGAAAGCTTGGGGAAAGCTTGAGAGAAAGAAGAGAGAGAAGTTGGCCCAAAAAAGCAACCAAGGTTTAACTCCTATAATCTCTGTTTAGACTCCAGTTAGAGTCAAGAACCTTCAAAATGGGCCTCCATTTGATCATGACCTCCTATTTTGGCCAAGAACCTCCCTCTTCCTCAAGATCTCCTTTAAGAAACCTCCAAAATTAATCCTGACTTGTTGTAGAGAACTCTGACTAGTAAGGGTTTAAAGTGTACAAAACCCTATGACCAAATATTGGTACTCCTGCTACCTGCTACATGTCCCTATGACTAAATTCTCCATGAAAATGACTCTTCCCATGGATCAAACTCCTTGCTCTGATACCAATGAAATGAAGGTTGCGTGTTCAATGGTAATTACACAAATACTAACAAGAAATGTTGAGAACCATAGCTTGCCATTTCTTAATTCAAGATATCTTACAACCAAGAATTACAAGAGATATTGAAGCCATGGAAGCTTGAGAATCATTTGATGACAGCTACTGCAAGGAACTCACCCCTTACAATGGTGGGGAAGGAATTACCTTTAAGCTCCAAGAAGTGAAAATGTTAAAAATGATTAACAAAGATGGTTTACATTAGCACTGTCTTGAATTTTATACTCTACTTTAAAATAGGCTAATTACCTAACTAAGGTAGCATGAAAAATTTCTTTACTACACTGAACTATCCAACAAATTGTGAAGGATGCTAAGAAGATGGAGTCTACTTTCTCTTCCTACACAAACTCTCTAGAATCATTCTCTAGAAAAGATAAAACACCTCTCCCCACCCATTACTTTGAACATTGAAAAAAAACTGAAGAAGCCTGCAGAAGAGGCCAACCTTACCCCATTTACCCAAGCACTCCAAACTCTCCTTGCTCAACAACATACTCTCATGGCCTGAGTAGAAGACTTAGCAAAGTATCAAGTTTTAAAAAAAATCCATAAATGGAAATTAGATACTAGTAACCCAAGATACCGATTTTTGGCTATTGGAAGGGCCCAACTCCCTCTTATTCCTATCAAAGTGTTTGTTTCTCGACATGCCCATATGCAACTAGATGCTTTGCTAGACACAAGCTCTTCCCTGACAGTATGTGAAGAGCATTGTGTGCCAACAACTAACAAGGTTGAATAGCTTGAAGAAGAAATCAACGTATCATTGGCCTATAACAGAAGGTTAGCCATTCAAAAAATGACCAAGGTAAGATTCCAAATTGGTAAGTTACAAGATCCCCTCAGAGTTTGTCTTATCAAATCTATAGGTTTTGACATGATTATTGGCATGGATGTTATGAGTCACTTTAAGCCTATTACATTTGATTACCAAAAGGTTTTTTTCTTCTTCAAAGTGAAACCTTTGATGCACCCCTCCTTCAATAGTAAGGGTAAGAGCTTAAGGAAGAGAAAGGTTTGCACAAGGGAAGCTTGAGAGAGAAGGTGTGACAAGCTTGTTGAGCTTATCCAAGAAAGAACGCCAAAACAAACTAAGAAATGAACTACAAAATGAAACTTACAAAAGACTTATGAAAGGCTTGTGAAAGACCCCCTCCTAAGGATGAGAGAGCTCCCTTTTATAGATCCAAGGGAGTCCCCATTACAATAGATTGATATTTTATCATAATGGTTTCATCAAGAAAAGGTGGAAGAGCCACTAGCTATCCATGTGAAAGATGGAAGAGTAACGTGCTAGTCACGTGAAGGAGTACTATCTCAAAATATTTATAAGATTTTGATGTACTCGTATGATTCTCTTGATTTTTCTTCCATGTGCCTTTTTTGAAAAAAAGGGTTTATAAGTTTTCTTTATACTTTTCCTTTTTTCAAAGTGGTTAAAAAGTATTTGTTGTTGACATGGTATCCGATTGCATTTTCATCCATCTTTTCTTTTGTTTAACGAAATGTTTTGCATTTCTGTTTTCTTCATCCATTATTCATCTTTTCTTTGTCCATCACTTCTTCATTATTTTACTCTTTTTCATCCATCTTTTGTATATTTGATATGACTTAAACTCATGACCTTTCATTCTTTTGAGTTGCACGCATAAAAATTTTGTGATGTGCATTTTGCATGGTTTGGAGTTTTTGTAGATCTCTTACAAAAAGAAGTATGAGTATTTGATACAACTTTAGCATTTGCTCATGCTTTGGATCCTTCCAAAGGGCCATTTTGTAATTGACATTATTTGTTAAGGCTCTCTTTTCTTCTTCTTTTTTTAAATTTTTCAAAAAAAAGCAAGTGATATAACCTTTGTATTTGAGGTAGGTATTTGCCAACGAGCTATGGCAATTGCGGGTTTTGTTAAGGAATGTGGATTAGCATTTTGAATCATTTGCTTGGGATTATCCTTTGCATTCCTTTTTGCTTGCTTGAAATTCAACATTGTTGATTGCCTATTATGACACTTTGGAGAGCCACTTTGAACATGGTTTTCTTTTGTGTAGTCAAGCACTTTGGCCATGAGAAAACATAGTTTTCTCTATTGCAAGTAGAAATTCTCTTATGAAGGATGTGCCTTTGGAGAGAGCATATTCTTCATCTATGTTGTTGTAGTAGACTGAAAGTGCCCATGCTAGAGAGATATCCAAGTTTTGAAGGGGAGGCTTTCTGCACAGATCCTTTGCCAAAGAAATATTAAGAGCAAAAGATCATGTATACAAAATTGATCTTTGTAGATCCTTTGTAGGATAGTCTTGACAAATAGACATCCTATTATGTAGTTATTTGTAAGACACATTTTAAAGTTGCATGGAGCATCTTCTGTAAGACTCCTTTTGTCATAACTCTACTCAAGGGTCAAAAGAAAGAGAATACCTGGATCATCATTTCTATAAACTTCCTTCAGAGATTTCCACTATCTCTAGAGATTACCTTGAATAGCATCCAAGGAGGTATCTAGAACCTCTACATAAAAGAAAGTTGGAGAAAAGAGCACTATGTGTTCAATGTGCATTTCCAAATAGTGTAGTGATGGCCAAGGTAGAGTTTGTTCACCTTTTGTAGAGAGATATGCATCATTTGGAGAAAAAAACAATGGTAATGAAGTATGTTCATCTTTACATGAAAGAGATGCATCACTGAGACAATATGGTTCTAGTATCATCATATAAAGTCTTTCACTATGTTCATCTTTACATGAAAGAGATGCATCACTGAGACAATATGGTTCTAGTATCATCACATAAAGTCTTTCACTATGTTCATCTTTACATGAAAGAGATGCATCACTGAGACAATATGGTTCTAGTATCATCGTATAAAGTCTTTCATCAGCGTCTCCTTAGTCAATGGATTTAACATGATCCTCATTATCATCAGTATCCCAATCTTCCCAAAGTTTGAATTCTGTAGAGCTTGGTGAATCATAGTCTAACCTATTATAAGTAGAGCATTCCATTGTGTGAGGATGATATGGAATGTAGTCAGGAACATACTGCTTGACAATAGTTGAGCTGAGGACAAATTTTTTAAACTTATATATTTTAGCATAGTTTGGATTATATGGATACAAGTATTCATATTCATCATCACCATTGTAATTCAAACTAGAATCATCATTCCTATGATGTCATTAGGATTGGTTTGGGTTTGGATATCATCATTACAGTATTCCCAACACGAATCATCGGTCCATTGAGCACAGATATCACATGTATATTTTTCTTCAATTTGAAACCAGTAGGAGTTTTGTGGAGGTTCGTAGTTACTCTTTTGTAGCCAGCTATTAGTGGGATCATCCAAGGATTTATAGCTCAGATCGATATTAGAGACTTCTGGGTCTCTGACTGGCGGATCGTCTTTGTGGATATTTTCCCAATTTATATTTTGCCACTGAAGAATATCCTTTTGCATATTTCTTCTTGATAGTTAGCCCAATCTTCATAACAAAAACCCTTTTTAACCTCTCTTAGAGTAGTTTCTCGAACTCGAACTCGATCTAATGGATTTGAAGAATAAAAGTAGAGATGGGATAGGATTTCACCATCAAATCTTGATGTAGCATTGTGATTCTTCTTCTTCAGTAGTTCTTTGGTTTGGCCTTCAAGGACGACCGGTTCATTTATATGAAGAGAACCCAAAGCTGCTTCAGTATAGTCTTCAATCCTTGGTACATAGTGGAGGTTGATAGTTACTCTTTTGTAGCCAACTATCAGTGGGATCATCCAAGGATTTATAGCTCGGATCGGGATTAGAGACTTTTGGGTCTAACTGGACATCAAGTGGATCATCTCTATGGATATTTTCCCAATTTATATTTTGCCAATGAAGAATATCCTTTTTACGTATTTCTTCTTGATAGTTAGCCCAATCTTCATAACAAAATCCCTTTTTATCCTCTTTTAGAGTAGCTTTTCTTACTCGAATTGGATCTAATGGATCTAAAACTATGTGTGTTTCGATTTGTTTGTTAATTTGGGATTTTTCTGTGAGTTTCTGTCTTTCTTCTTAATCGCTTTTGATATGGATGTGTGATTAAGATTTTTTTCTCTTTTGTTTATTCAACAATGTAGATTGAAAGCTGAGCACCAATGTCTACTAGATTTTTCAAAAAAAATCTAACCATTTTTCGAAGTTGAATTTTTTTATTAAAAAATTTACATGTTTAATAAGGGTTTATCATTTAAATAATTGGTTCCCAATTAATTTTGATAATTTTAGCACATGTCAAGGATCCAAAAATATGAAGGAAATTTAGTATGATTTATGGGAATTTTTTGGATATTTGAAAATATTTTTTCTAGAATTTTGGATAAATTTTCATGAAATTTAGGATGTTTAAATCTTTTCAAATTTTTGTTGGCATTTTCAACTAAGAAAATTTCTTAAAATTTTTAGAAAATGTAATTTGGAAATTTTATGAAATTTTATGGTTTTATATGGGCTTTTATAAATTTTAATGTGTTTTTTGGGGTTTTCAATTTTGAAAGATTAAAATTGTGAAAAATTATACCCAAAAATGGGTTGCATATGAGCTGCGTGTGAACATCAACAAGCTCGCCACCATGTGAAAAAAAAAAACCACACATGCATCCTCATGCGTGAATGTCTACAATCATGAATATGTGCAACAAGGTCCAAAACCCCGCACGCTAACAAGACCTTAGGAAAGAGCAACACACACACAACGGCAGAAAAGGGGGCGGTCACGCGCAAAACGAGGGAAGAGGAAACACGAAAAATGAAAGCTGGACAGACTTAAACAAAACTAATCAAGCACTAACAAGACATCAACATAACATATCAAAACATCATATCTTCACTATAAAACATCATGAGGTTTCAAAACCTAATTATCCTCATTCAAAACACTCCCAAATACTTCAAAACAACTAAACAACATTCAAAATCCATAAAAAATCAACCATTTAGTCCACAAAAACAACAAAAACAGCCAAAAATCAAGTCCTTTCAACCCTCAACAATAGCAAAGAAAATGAGCTAATAGGGAGCAGTCAAGTTACATCAACATTTGAAGAATAAATATTTTATCTTAATTCTTCAACACTTAATATGCCTATTCTTAAGTTTTCTCCCCAAAAGAACAGTGCAGAAATTTTTGTTAAAGCTCCTCCAACCTCTTGGACATTGTCCCCAAACAATGAACAAGACCTATGTTATGTGTTTGCTAAGCTTCCCAAAGCTCCTCCTCCAACATCTTGGAAATTGTGCACAGACAATGAATAAGAGTTATGGCATGTAGTAGCTACAAAAGATAAAGATGAAGAGCTTCCCGAAGCCAAATACACGCAACCACATATCATGAAAAGATATCCTCTCGAGCTAAAGGATTATTGTATGCAAAAGGAGGACTATTCTAATAGACCTCTCGTTGCTTCCTTTTTGGATGGACCAGTTTTGGATCAAAGATCCTATGAAGCAGAAAAGTGATGTCATCAAGAAGATTCTCGCATCTATGGGTGGAGAGATAATTGCTGAAGGATCCAATCCTATTGACACCTCGAAGAGATCTATTAAAGTGTAGAAAGACCTCAAAGGCCTATGCTGTATGGATGCTCCTCATGAGGTTCACCATATTGGCTTGAAGCATTGGTAAGAAAGGGAATGGATAGAGACTATCTATGACATATTAGGTGAAGATATCAATTCTCCTTCCTCTCCTCAAGTAACTGATCCTAATTCCCCAACATCACCTAATCAAACATTGAATTCTTATACGTACAGATGCAATTAGGAGTCCAACTATCCGAAGTACCCTTGTGGTAAGGGCTGGACTAACAAAACTGAAAGAAGAATTCCATCTCTAGTAGAGTTAGCTGCAGAACAAGACCATGCTTGGATCAAGGCATGGGAAGATGAAGTACCCTTGAACAATGGTATGAGAAATATCTACCCTCTCTTAGCATGATGAAAGCCATTCCAAAAGAGTCTTTATCCATACTAGAAGAGAAACAACAATGTGAAATATTTGTGTCATTCTCAAAATCAAATGACGAAGAAGATTATATCTCTTTGTCATCCATAACAAAAGAAGACATATCTCAATCTCCAAAGTTTCTGGGAGCAGAAAAAGGTAAGTCTCTATCTCAAGGTTCTTTTCATTCAAACACATTTCTATCTCTAGCATTGGTCAATGGAAAAGAATATGAGGAAGAGATGAATGAGAAAGAAAAAACTCTAAGCCCCGAAGCATCACCAAAAGGATCATCTTTTTCTAAAACCCCACAGAAGTCAGAATCTAAGTCTGATGCTCCTTTTTTGGAAAAGAAACCATTCCCCTTCATGAGCTCTTCTAAAGAGTCAACCATCCAAGAGCTCTTCTTTTTGAGTCCCCCAAAAAATTCTCTTGATAAAGCACCTATCATGTAAAACTCCTCTCTTCCAAAACAAAGGGCCGAAGACACAAAGTTTGAAAGCTCAAGCAAAGATATTCCTCCAAAAGGTCAATGGTCTTCAACTAACTCCAAAGATATTCCTCCAAAAGGTCGGCGGTCTTCAACTAACTCAAAAATTAAAACAATGTTGCATGATGTTGATAATGGAGCATAAGAATACATCTATCCACAACCTAGCATCAAAGTCTCAAAGCCTGAAGACCATGTGCCCAAGGATGAAGCTTATGCCAAAACCATTTTGGAGTTCCTCCACGAAGATGGACTAATCTTTGTAGGTCAAATTGAAGGAATTATAAAGAAGGAAAATAACAATGAGTAGATGACCAGCTAAAGGAGAGGAGCTCCAGGAACTCAAACCAAGAAGAGACCAACTCTAAAAGCTTGGAGAGAGCTTCAACATCTAGGGAGCGATCAGGCACAGGTACCCAAGATAAGGGAAAGGCCACGGAAACCAACCAAGAATTGGCTGACATGAAAATGGAAATAGCCAAGATGCAAGAGATGCTAAGACGACCAACGCACCCACACATCCAATGCATGTACTATGGTGGAAATCACTTGCCACTCGAGTATCAATACCTCAGGTCACAACCTTGTGCTAATTGCGGTAGGTTTGGTCACGACGTTGTGCATTGTAGATTGCCTAGAAGACTTCCGTACTCACAACCATATGGTCAACCTTACCTAGCAAATAGGCCACAATAATTCTTCGAAAGGGTAGCCCCATTGTCCCTTCCCGTGCCAAATGACGTTAAGCCGACTGTTCCTAGAATACCTAAACTGCCTGATACCTATGTGACCCATCCACCAATCGATGCTCCAATCCACTAAGCCACGCAATGCTCTAGACTTGGGGCAACCCACCTGTCAAGATTGCTAGGTTCAATGTCACATTAGCTAATGGAATGAAAGTGAATCCATTTGGGGTGCTAAAAAATTAGCCAGTGAAAATCGCAGGAGTGTGATTCTCAGTTGACTTTATAGTTATGAAGGGAGTGGACTACGATATCCTATTGGGCTGACCTTGGATGCCCAATGCTAGAATGATCAAAGATTGGGGGAATGGTCTCATCTTCCTAGGCAATAGAACAGAAGCCGTAAGGGTAAAAATGGACTCCTGGAAGACTACACCAGTTGACCTCGACGCCATTTCCGTGATGCTTAAGGGTGATGCTCAGATCAAGAAATCCTACGGGCCCTTGACTAAGTATATCCCATGTCTTGAAGACAAGTGAGATTGGATGCATGTCCTTGCTACCATCGATTTGCCTCTTGGACAATGAGGAGTACAAACAGGTCATTAAAATGATCGGCAAGCCCAAGGGTACAGCATCGGTACCGGTCTGCATGATGGCAGGAAATCTTCACAGAAGACCCAACCATATCACTTTCCAAGTGCCAAACAACAAGAGGGAACTCCAAGTATTTGAACGGCAAGCTAGCTAGCAATCCAACAACAAATTTCAAGCCACTCCAAGATCTCTTAGATGAACCAAGGTGGCAATGGACTAGGGTGCATGAGCTAAACCTCATGTACAATTGGGCCCTAATCCCCGATCAAATACTCAAGACATACCAAGACCTAGGAGATGACAAGCAGTCAGACGAAGATGCTTCCGATGACAAATACAAAGACTGTTGCTCCTTCAGTGATAAGAGTGAGGGTGAGATAGATATCATAGAATACAACATTTAATGACGAGAGATAGAACAAATACGAGCAGGCTCCAAGCGAAAGAAAACCTTCAAGATAGAGCGAGGGGTCATGTGTGTGGATTGTGATCACACTTGGTTGGAACATATACAATCCATAGACTTTGAACAAGTAGGCCTAACCCAACCAGGTACCATGCCAGTGCTTAGAACAGAGTCACCCTCTTCGCTGCAACCATCGGGAGAGACTACCTCTTCTAGCAAAGATGGGGAGTTCAATTTTCAATCAGAAGTGAGTTCAGAGAGTGACCTAGAAATACCTAGGCCTTCCAAGACTAGACCTACCAAGGGGGACCTACCAATCCACCTGAGGTATAGATGGTTAAAGGAAGAAAGGGCAAAACACCCTAAGGACGCATGAGCAAATGAACAATGAAAACCACAGGACCTCCCTAAGATATTTACAAAGTTCAAGAAGGGTGATAGGGTAGTAATCCTGCTGGGTGCCAAACATCAAGGGCAAGCAAGTGAACCCATCGAGGGACCTGCCAAAGTCAAGGAGGTGAACCTAGCCGAGGAAGGGGAGACACCTCGACCTGTCTTTATTGCCAATGACTTGATGGAGCAAGAGGAGACAAGTCTCATTGCTCTCTTGCAAGAGTATATAGACATATTTGCTGGTCCTTAGAAGAGCTTAAAGGGGTAGATCCAAGTGTAGTGACTTATAACATACCCATGACGCCTAACGCAATGCCGGTCAAGCATCAACTATACCCTATGAGTTTGAAACATGCTCATGAGGTCAAGGAAGAGATTGACAAGCTGATGAGAGCGGGATTCATCTACGAAATTGAGCACACAGACTGGGTGTCACCCATAGTAATTGTAATGAAGAAAAATGGAAAGATTAGAGTGTGCATCAATTACAAGAAGGTGAATGCTGACACTAAGAAGGACAACTACCCATTTCCGTACACCGAGCACATGCTCGAGAGAGTGGCAGGAAAAGAGGCTTACATTTTTCTAGATGGCTTCTCGGGATACAATCAGGTGCAAGTGCATCCTAATGATAGACATAAAACTACATTTGCCACTGCCTACATAGTCATGCCCTTTGGGTTGACTAACACTCTAGCCACCTTTCAATGCCTTATGTGCACTATATTTAAAGACATGCTCAAGAAAGAGTTAGAAGTCTTTATAGATGACTTGTGTGTTCACTCGACTTGGAGAGAACACTTAGACAAACTCTAAGTAGCCTTTGAATAGTGTCGCCTATATCCTCTCTCTCTAAATCCCTCAAAGTTCCAGTTTTGGGTAAAGCACGGATGTATCCTAGGTCACATGGTGTCGAAGAATGGCATTGACACTGAATTTTCAAAAGTCAGGGTCATTGTTAATCTTCCACCCCCAACCAACTATAAGGGAGTTCAATGTTTCTTTGGATATACGTGGTATTATTGGTGGTTTATGCTAAATTATGCATTGACTGCTAGACCTTTATACAAATTTTTGATTATATTCGAATTGGCTGAAGAATGCCAACGCGCATATGAGGAATTGAAAAAGGCTCTTACCATAGCACCGATTCTACGAGCCCCAGATTGGACCATCATCTTCTATGTGCATTTCAAATTTTGATGTGGGCGTAGTATTGTGACAACCTAGCGAACACAATCTCAACTATCCAGTGAGATTTTCTAGCAAACAACTCACTGAGACCGAGATGAACTACTCGACGACAGAAAGAGAAGGTCTAGCCATGGTATTTTCTGTGAAGAAATTTTGGCATTATTTATTAGCCATGCCTTTCACTTTCTTTGTGGACCATTGTTAACTAGTAGATGAACAAGGTGAAAAATCTAGAAAAGCTAAAGCAGAAGATAAAGGTCAAGGCAAAGTGAAACTGAAGACAAAGGTGCACAAGGAAAAGCACAAGTCAATACTTTTGTAAAAGAACACAATTGCATCATGATTTAATTTAAGGAGCGTCGGGCTCTCACTCGTGCAATTTGTAAAGGTAGATGGACAGTAGGAAGGAAGCTAGGAAGATAGGAGGACAATGGGAAAAAGGGCTTAGGCCACAGTCGGCCATGTAAAAAAGGGAATAAGGGGATGACCGCCCAAAAGGGATTTAGGGTTTTGTATATAAAGTTGAAAAGTGAATGAGAAGCTCATTCTCATGTGTGGCCAAAGCTTCTTCTTCTTCTTCTCTTATTTCTTATCTTCTTGCTTGTGCTTGAGTGAGGGAGTGAGTGTGTGAGAGTGAGGGATCATGGAGAAGAAGCTCTCTATCTTATCTCTTCATCTTCTCTTCTTCTCTTCTCTCGCATGGCTATGGAGGATGGAGCTTGACAGAGGGGGCTTGAGGTTTCTTGAGCTTGCCACAAGGATCATGGAGCTACCGGAGTGCAAGAGAGAGGAGGGAGCTCGATCGAGCATCAAGGTAAGCTCACTACACTCGTAAGGTAGGCATTGTGCGTCAGCTATGTGAGAGGTAGCCATGCCTGCTTGGCTTGAAACACTTGATCAATAAGTGGTCCGTAGGTCTCGGGGTAGAGTTCCGTAGCCCCCCTCCATTTTGGTTCCGTTTTCGGGACCAATGGAATCGAGCCTTGAGCGCCGCATGCATCGAATCGAGCATAGAAGTAGGGTTTGCAGCCCGAACCGGTGCTTGAGATAGTTAGGATATTTATGAGGTTTTGATCCTTGGAGCAAGTAAATATTTTGATTTGTTGTTGAATATTAGAGTAGGACCATCCATCTCCATCTCTGGTTTTGATTTTGGTTGCATTAGGTTAAGATTAGGATAGGAAAAAGAAGGAAAACAGAAGGGTTCTATTGCTGCTAGAAACAAGGAAATAGGGGCACAGATTCAAATTTCTGGCTGGAAGAGTATGAGGGATTAATTTCTGAGGTTACAGCAGGCTGGGATGGGGTAGTAAGAGGCCCAAGGAACCAGGAAAGACCACATTTGACATTCTACCTTTTGAGAAGAGAGTGAGCTTGAGAGCCAGGGAAAGAGCGAGAGAGAGAGAGAGAGAGCTGCGAGGAGATCGTTGAAGTGCCGATCGATTCGAGTGCCACATTGATTCCAGGTATGCCTAGGAGTTCCTTGTATTGTTTTGCACCTATTTGGAAGGCAGGGATGATTCTGTGGAGTAGGCGTTAACCTTGAGGCATCGCACACAACCCGCGGGCCATCGTCCGTGCCGTTGGACCAGTCTGTCCAATTCCCAAAATCAGATCATTCAATTTCGGGAGACGGACCGTCCGACTTTTAGAATCGGACCACCTTGTCCGATCTGATTCCCAAAATCAGACCACTGTTAAAATCGGACCCAGTGTCAAAATCGGACCATGTGTCCTATCGCAGGAGTTGGACCATCCTGTCCGATTAGGGAAATCAGACCAAAGTAAAAATCGGATCCAGTGCCAAAATCGGACCACCCTGTCCGATTTTCACAATCGGACCAGCCCGTCCGAGTCTCACAATCGGACCAGCCCGTCCAATTCCCAGAATTGGACCACCGTGGCCGAGTCCCAGATCCAACCCTCGGCCCACTATCACTCGGACCACCTAACTCGTCCCTCGGCCCACTTGGCCACTCAACCCTCGGACAACCAGACTCGGACTGGCTGAATTTGACATTCGGACTAGTTACATTTGGCCCTTTCTACTCGGCCCTTGGATGGGCTGAATTGGGGATTCGGCCCCTGCAACTCGGACTTGTTGGGCCGAATTTGGATTTTTTCAAATTTTAACCCGTAGACTTGAAACTGACCGAGAGACCATATAGAACCGAAACCATATCATAGATCGATCACTGGGCTGAAACTTAGAGCAAGTAGTTCAAAATTCGGCTATAAATGGTACTCCAAATTGCACATGGTGTTTACCGTAACGACCCTACAAGCCGGGGGGGACTGCCCCCCTCGAATCCCCGTGCTCTGTTTTTTTTTTTTTCCCTCCCCCCACCTCTCCCAAGTAGGTTGGAGAGAAAATGCGCGATGTGACAGGTCCTCCAAATTGGACCCTAGTGTAGTAATGGCTCTACATGAGCATGGATTCTCACTTGCAAAAGAGCAACCAAAAGCCCACACCCGAACAGAGATAAACAAAGACCCTAAAACCTCAATGGGTCAATCTAGCCAACAAGGGCAAAAAGGTCACACTGCAAAAACACATACGTGTTGCATTCAGACTACATCTAGTCAAAGCGAAAAGCAACAACATCAAGCTACAACAGCGAGAATGACTAGATATGATAGTCCTAATGATAGATGCTCCTTGAATAGCATTGCACTGATGATCCAAGACATCAGTGGAGAATCCACATCTGCTCGTGCAGTTGGGGACTCAAGGGCATTTGTCAGCAGGCTTAAATTTACAAGCCAAGACCCGAAAGACGAAGACATAGTACCACCTATCTATCTTAGGGTCAAACTCACTGCGAAAAGAGAGCACACTATCGATGCTTTGATTGATGAAGGATTAGATTTTAATATCTTGACCTATGAAGCATGGACCCTACTAGGCCAACCAGAGCTCACACTGATTAATGCAACTCTTAGCCCTTACGGGGGACACCCACAAGCGCTCATAGGGAAGTGTAAAATCATTGCAAAAATTGAAAGTAAAAGCTTGCCTATCCTATTTCATGTTCCTCCAAATAGTGCTAGCTACGGGAAGGAAACCCTCCTAGGAAGACCCTTCAAAAGGGTGACCAAGTGTGAGATCAACTATGTAGCACAAAGAATACACCTGACACTACTGGGTGTGAGGATAGTCACAACCTTTAGTAAGGGTGACCTCATCGAACCTCCAGGGAAAGGCAAGGAAGGCGCTAACATAACAGTCAAGCCTACTAACAAGAGCAAGGGCTTGTT